>NC_084590.1:48976816-48979316 GCF_033807715.1 Cololabis saira
TGGGCGGATGGATGATGGATGGATGATGGATGGATGGATGATGGATGGATGGATGGATGATGGATGGATGGATGATGGATGGATGGATGGATGGATGATGGATGGATGGATGGATGATGGATGGATGGATGGATGGATGGATGATGGATGGATGGATGGATGATGGATGGATGGATGATGGATGGATGGATGGATGATGGATGGATGGATGATGGATGGATGGATGATGGATGGATGGATGATGGATGGATGGATGGATGAATGGATGAATGGATGGATGGATGAATGGATGAATGGATGGATGGATGGAAGTTATTGTTAAATTTAGGGAGGCCATTGCTTATCTTACGACAGTGCGAAATAGTGATGTAGTCGAGGCCAGTGACCTGGGTTCTACCTCTGCAGATGTTGATTTCCTTGCTAGTAACACTGCTGATTTGTTGCATTCAGCTTTAGATGAAGTTGCTCTTTTGAAAAGGAGGGTTTCTAGCCACAGGAGCTTAACTCCCTGGTACAATTCAGATATCCGCATGTTGAAACAAAACGTGCGTAAAATGGAAAGGAAGTGGTACTCTTGTAGGTCTGTAGACTCTCATCGTGAATGGAAAGATATTCTAATAGTATATAAAAAAGCCATTCGCAAAGCCAGAACAGCTTATTATTCAACGTTGATAGAGGATAACAAAAGTAACCCACGTTTTCTGTTCAGCACTGTAGCCAGGCTGACAAAGAGTCACAACTCTGTTGAGCCGTGCATTCCTGCAGCTCTCAGTAGTGAGGACTTTATGGGCTTCTTCAACAGTAAAATCGCGAGAATTAGAGAAGAAATCAACCAGCCGGTTGTAGGTGTTTCTTCAGCTTTAGCGACTTCCCTAGGCTCTGACTTATCTCTAGACTGTTTTGATCCTATAGACCTCCCTGAGCTGACTTCACTCGTTAATAGAGCTAAGTCAACCACATGTATGTTAGACCCCATCCCGACTCGACTATTCAAACATATTTTTTCTCTTATTGGTACGACAATACTGGACCAAATTAACTTATCCCTAAGTTTAGGATATGTACCACAGGTTTTCAAAGTCGCAGTAATTAAACCTTTACTTAAAAAACCTTCTCTTGACCCAGACACCTTAGCTAATTATAGACCAATTTCCAACCTTCCATTTGTGTCTAAAATTCTGGAAAAGGCAGTTTCAAGCCAGTTATGTGACTATTTGTATAGAAATGATCTGTTTGAAGTCTTTCAGTCAGGGTTCAGAATGCATCATAGCACAGAGACAGCACTTGTTCGAGTCACGAATGACCTCCTTATGGCCTCAGATAAGGGACTAGTGTCCATACTGGTTCTACTGGACCTCAGTGCTGCTTTTGACACTATAGATCATGGCATTTTACTGCACAGGTTAGAGCATGTTGTTGGGATTAAAGGGACAGCTCTATGTTGGTTTAAATCATACCTATCTGACAGGTTCCAGTTTGTTCATGTACATGAGGTTTCTTCAGAACAGTCAAGGGTCTGTTATGGTGTTCCGCAGGGTTCAGTGCTAGGGCCAATCTTGTTCAGTTTATACATGCAGCCGTTGGGAAGTATAATCCAGAATCACGGCATACAATTTCATTGTTATGCTGATGATACGCAGCTCTATTTGTCTATGAAGCCGGATGAAACAGAACCGTTAGTTAAACTTCAGGCATGTCTTAGGGACATCAAGGACTGGATGTCCAGAAATTTCCTGCTTCTAAATTCAGATAAAACAGAGGTTATCATTCTTGGTCCAGAGCATCTTAGGAAGGGATTAGATGGTGTTGCGATGGCTTCCAGTGCAACTGTGAGAAATCTTGGTGTTATTTTCGATCAGGATTTGTCGTTTAAACCATATGTCAATCAGGTTTGTAAAATAGCCTTTTTCCATCTCCGTAATATTGCAAAGATTAGGAAAATCCTCTCACAGAGTGATGCAGAAAAACTAGTTCATGCGTTTGTATCTTCTAGACTAGATTACTGTAATGTGTTGTTAGCAGGGTGTCCAAGTAATTTGCTGAATAGGCTCCAGCTGATCCAAAATGCAGCAGCACGAGTACTGACAGGAATCAGCAGGAGAGACCACGTCTCTCCAGTGTTAGCGTCGCTCCATTGGTTACCCGTAAAATTCAGAATCCAATTTAAAATTTTATTACTTGCGTATAAAGCCCAAAACGGCTTAGCTCCGCATTATTTGCAAGACCTGATAGTGCCTTATGTTCCTGTCAGAGCTCTCCGTTCTCGGAGTGCAGGTTTACTCGTAGTTCCTAGAGTATCTAGATGTAGATTTGGAGGGCGAGCGTTCTGCTATCAGGCGCCATTACTATGGAACCAACTTCCAATCTGGGTTAAGGAGGCTGACACCACCTCCACCTTTAAAACTAAACTTAAAACCTTTCTGTTTAGTAAAGCCTATAGTTAGTGTTTAGTAAACCTCTAGCTGGTGTTGGTAAATCTCTAAGTAGTGTAAACTTTAGT
>NC_084590.1:48986816-48989248 GCF_033807715.1 Cololabis saira
TGATGGATGGATGATGGTTGGATGATGGATGGATGGATGGATGGATGGATGGATGGATGATGGATGGATGGATGATGGATGGATTGTGATGGATGGTGATGGATGGATGGATGGCTGGATGGATGATGGATGGATGGTTATGGATGGATTGATGATGGATGGATGATGTGGATGAATGGATGGATGGGATGGATGGATGGATGGATGGATGGATGGATGATGGATGGATTGTGATGGATGGATGATGGATGATGGATGGATGATGGTTGGATGAATGGATGGATGGATGGATGGATGGATGGATGGATGATGGATGGATGGATGATGGATGGATTGATGATGGATGGATGATGGATGGATGATGGATGGATGGATGATGGATGGATGATGGATGGATGATGGATGGATGGTGATGGATGGATGGATGATGGATGGTTGGATGGATGATGGGATGGTGGATGTGGATGGATGGATGGATGGTGGATGGATGGTTGGATGGATGATGGATGGATGATGGATGATGGATGGATGGATGATGGATGGATGGATGGATGGTGGATGGTGATGGATGGATGGATGGTGATGGATGGATGGATGGATGGATGATGGATGGATGGATGGATGGATGGATGGATGGATGGTTGGATGGATGATGGATGGATGATGGATGGATTGGATGATGGATGGTGGATGGTGGATGGATGATGGATGGGATGGATGGATGGTTGGGATGGTGGATGGATGGATGGATGGGATGGATGGATGGATGGATGGATGATGGATGGATGGATGGATGATGGATGGATGGATGATGGATGGTGATGGATGGATGGATGGATGGTTGATGGATGGATGGATGGTGGATGGATGGATGGATGGATGGATGGATGTGGATGGATGGATGGATGATGGATGGATGGATGATGGATGGATGGATGGATGGATGATGGATGGATGGATGGTGGATGGATGGATGGATGGTGGATGATGGATGGATGGATGGATGATGGGATGGATGAGGTGGGATGGATGGATGGATGATGGATGGATGGTGGGATGGTGATGGATGGTTGATGGATGATGGATGGTGGATGATGGATGATGGTGGATGGATGATGGTGGATGATGGGTGGATGGATGGATGGATGATGGATGGATGGATGTGGTGGATGGATGGATGGATGGTGGATGGATGGATGGATGGATGGATGATGGATGGATGGATGGATGGATGATGGATGGATGATGGATGATGGATGGATGGATGGATGGATGGATGATGGGTGGATGGATGATGGATGGATGGATGGATGGATGGATGATGGATGGATGGATGGATGGATGATGGATGGATGGATGGATGGATGGATGGATGATGGATGGATGGATGGATGGATGGATGGATGGATGGATGGATGGATGGATGATGGATGGATGGATGGATGATGGATGATGGATGGATGGATGATGGATGGATGGATGGATGATGGATGGATGATGGGATGGATGATGGATGGATGATGTGGATGAATGGATGATGGATGGATGATGGATGATGGATGGATGGATGGATGGATGGATGATGGATGGATGGATGGATGATGATGGATGGATGGATGATGGATGGATGATGATGGATGGATGATGGATGGATGGATGGATGGATGATGGATGGATGGAATGGATGGATGATGGATGGATGGGAATGGATGGATGGATGGATGGATGATGGATGGATGATGGATGGATGGATGGATGGATGATGGATGGATGGATGGATGGGATGATGGATGGATGGGATGGATGAGGATGGATTGATGGATGGATGGATGGATGGATGGATGAATGGATGGATGATGGATGATGGATGATGGATGATGGATGGATGGTTGATGGATGGATGATGGATGGATGGATGGATGATGGATGGATGGATGGATGATGGATGATGGATGATGGATGGATGGATGTGATGGATGGATGGATGGATGATGGTGGATGAATGGGCGGATGGATGATGGATGGATGATGGATGGATGGATGATGGATGGATGGATGGATGATGATGGATGATGGATGATGGATGGATGGATGATGGATGGATGGATGGATGGATGGATGGGATGGATGGATGGATGGATGAGGATGGATGGATGATGGATGGATGGATGATGGATGGATTGGATGATGGATGGATGGATGGATGATGGATGGAGATGGATGGATGATGATGGATGGATGGATGGATGATGGATGGATGGATGGATGGATGGATGTTGGATGGAATGAATGGATGGAATGGAATTGATGAATGGATGGATGGATGATGGATGGATTGATGGATGGATGGAAGATGGATGATGAAGGATATGGTGGATGGATGATGCTTGATGGTTGATGGATGAATCGGCATGGATGATGGATGGATTGGA
>NC_084590.1:49289748-49412248 GCF_033807715.1 Cololabis saira
TTAGCGGTTCTGTTAGCGGTCCTGTTAGCGATCCCGTTAGCGGTCCCGTTAGCGGTCCAGTTAGCGATCCCGTTAGCGGTCCAGTTAGCGACCCCGTTAGCGGTCCCGTTAGGAATCCCGTTAGCGGTCCCGTTAGCGGTTGTTAGCGATCCCGTTAGCGATCCCGTTAGCGGCTTGGTTAGCAATCCCGTTAGCGGCTCGGTTAGCGGTCCCGTTAGCGGTTCAGTTAGCGATTCCGTTAGCGATCCCGTTAGCGGTCCCGTTAGCGGTCCCGTTAGCGGTCCAGTTAGCGATCCCGTTAGCGGTCCAGTTAGCGACCCCGTTAGCGGTCCCGTTAGCGGTTCCGCTAGCGGTTGTTAGCGATCCCGTTAGCGGTCCCGTTAGCGGTTCAGTTAGCGATTCCGTTAGCGATCCCGTTAGCGGTCCCGTTAGCGGTCCAGTTAGCGATCCCGTTAGCGGTCCAGTTAGCGACCCCGTTAGCGGTCCCGTTAGCGGTTCCGCTAGCGGTTGTTAGCGATCCCGTTAGCGGTCCCGTTAGCGGTTCTGTTAGCGGTTCTGTTAGCGGTCCTGTTAGCGGTTCCGTTAGCGGTTGTTAGCGGTCCCGTTAGCGATCCCATTAGCGGCTCGGTTAGCAATCCCGTTAGCGGCTCGGTTAGCGGTCCCGTTAGCGGTTCAGTTAGCGATTCCGTTAGCGATCCCGTTAGCGGTACCGTTAGCGGTCCAGTTAGCGATCCCGTTAGCGGTCCAGTTAGCGACCCCGTTAGCGGTCCCGTTAGCAATCCCATTAGCGGTCCCGTTAGCGGTTCCGCTAGCGGTTGTTAGCGATCCCGTTAGCGGTTCTGTTAGCGGTTCTGTTAGCGGTCCCGTTAGCGGTTCTGTTAGCGGTTGTTAGCGGTCCCGTTAGCGGCTCGGTTAGCGGTCCCGTTAGCGATCCCGTTAGCGATCCCGTTAGCGATCCCGTTAGCGATCCCGTTAGCGATCCCGTTAGCGATCCCGTTAGCGATCCCGTTAGCGATCCCGTTAGCGGTCCCGTTAGCGGTTCCGTTAGCGATCCCATTAGCGGTCCCGTTAGCGGTTCCGTTAGCGGTTGTTAGCGGCTCGGTTAGCGATCCCGTTAGCGGCTCGGTTAGTGGTCCCGTTAGCGGTCCCGTTAGCGATCCCGTTAGCGATCCCGTTAGCGGTTCAGTTAGCGGTTCTATATTTTCTGTAATAACTTTTGAATGGTTTGACATAGAGAGTCATGGGTGGTGTCATTGGAATCTGTATCGAGTCCTTGACCTTCATGGGTGCAAATAAGCCCCGCGATCATCCGGCAGTAGTCCGTGGCACTTCAAAATTTCCCGGGAATTTTGTCTAGTTATTTATATATTCTTCCGTAAAAACTTTGTCCGGCTACTCCTCCTACAGCTTTGAGAAAACGCGAAAAGTAAAAACGTAGAAACGTGCGCCTTAATCGGGAATCGATGGGTATGACTTTTATTAGCGATTGGCGTGCACGTTTTTGCGCAACGTGCACAAACGTGCGCTTTTTGCCCCATCCGGAACGCATTGCGTGAAGTTTGGGGCCTCACCACTCGCACACCGTTACTCGAAAAATTCTGAACCGATTTAGAAAGTTGTAGGCCCTGAATTTAACTACAGTCCTGTGGATTTTCAGAACGATGGCACGAATAGTTTTTGCACAAAGTGCAAAAACATTTCCAAATTTCCAAACTAATGGGGAGATTTTCCCATGTATTTGTATGGGGCAGCATTTCACACTTTGGGTGGGAGGAGGTTAAAAAAAAAAAAAAATCACCTTTTTTCTGAGTCACGTATCTTTCTCATACTTGCACGTAGAAACGTCATTCAAACTTCAAAACGGAGGAAAACTTCTCTTCTCTCTCCAAACCCGAAACAGTTTTTTCCTAAAATGTACACTTTTCAAGATATGAGCCCTCAAGCGAGGACTGGAAATCACTTTTTTTCAAATCTAGAGCACGGGAGTCAGTTTGCTAGAGTGTAGTTACACTGAAAAAAAAACATGATTTCTTATTTGTAACTCGAGGTCACGGCCAAACCGTAAAAGGTAGACAGATAATTTTTGGTCAGAATATAGACATAGGTGTTGTGATTTATAAAATGTGACTTTGACAGGCGTGGTGTGCACAAAATTTTAACGGGGGAGCCAACAGACACGCCAGTTCCTGTCTCTCTCTTCATTGACTCCCATGTTAAATGAAGTTTTCTTAAAAAAAATCTCATTTTTGTTTTCGAATTGCCGTTACTAACACATTTTAAGGAATATCTGTATGAAAATAACATTTAGATAATCTGGTAGGTTCTCTGTTTCTCAAAATGTTTTCGTTTTTCTGCTAAGAGCTACGGTTTGAGCGCAAAGTTGAGTGATTTCAGGTTTGTCACAACCAAAAATCCAGCTGAGTCATTCCCGCTCCCTCTGTATCAGGTTCTTGTTGCCCCTAGCAACCAGAGCTCAGCTGTTGACTGATTAGACTGACCCAGAACTGGTCACATGACTCACTCAGTACAGAATTCATAGTATAACCTGGAAAATGGAGAAATCTGAACCCTGACCTTTTAACCTTAGATGAACACACACACACACACACACACACACACACACACACACACACACACACACACACACACACACACACACACACACACACGATAGGTGTTATTATGGGATGTCAGGTGTTTTTATAGGATGTTAGTGTTATTATGGGATGTCAGGTGTTTTTATAGGATGTTAGTGTTATTATGGGATGACAGGTGTTTTTATAGGATGTTAGTGTTATTATGGGATGGCAGGTGTTTTTATAGGATGTTAGTGTTATTATGGGATGGCAGGTGTTTTTATAGGATGTTAGTGTTATTATGGGATGTTAGTGTTATTATGGGATGGTAGGTGTTTATTATGGGATGGTAGTGTTATTGGTGTTAGCGGTCCCGTTAGCGGTTCTGTTAGCGGTCCTGTTAGCGATCCCGTTAGCGGTCCCGTTAGCGGTCCAGTTAGCGATCCCGTTAGCGGTCCAGTTAGCGACCCCGTTAGCGGTCCCGTTAGCAATCCCGTTAGCGGTCCCGTTAGCGGTTGTTAGCGATCCCGTTAGCGATCCCGTTAGCGGCTTGGTTAGCGATCCCGTTAGCGGCTCGGTTAGCGGTCCTGTTAGCGGTTCAGTTAGCGATTCCGTTAGCGATCCCGTTAGCGGTCCCGTTAGCGGTCCAGTTAGCGATCCCGTTAGCGGTCCAGTTAGCGACCCCGTTAGCGGTCCTGTTAGCGGTTCCGCTAGCGGTTGTTAGCGATCCCGTTAGCGGTCCCGTTAGCGGTTCAGTTAGCGATTCCGTTAGCGATCCCGTTAGCGGTCCCGTTAGCGGTCCAGTTAGCGATCCCGTTAGCGGTCCAGTTAGCGACCCCGTTAGCGGTCCCGTTAGCGGTTCCGCTAGCGGTTGTTAGCGATCCCGTTAGCGGTCCCGTTAGCGGTTCTGTTAGCGGTTCTGTTAGCGGTCCTGTTAGCGGTTCCGTTAGCGGTTGTTAGCGGTCCCGTTAGCGATCCCATTAGCGGCTCGGTTAGCAATCCCGTTAGCGGCTCGGTTAGCGGTCCCGTTAGTGGTTCAGTTAGCGATTCCGTTAGCGATCCCGTTAGCGGTACCGTTAGCGGTCCAGTTAGCGATCCCGTTAGCGGTCCCGTTAGCAATCCCATTAGCGGTCCCGTTAGCGGTTCCGCTAGCGGTTGTTAGCGATCCCGTTAGCGGTTCTGTTAGCGGTTCTGTTAGCGGTCCCGTTAGCGGTTCTGTTAGCGGTTGTTAGCGGTACCGTTAGCGATCCCATTAGCGGCTCGGTTAGCGGTCCCGTTAGCGATCCCGTTAGCGATCCCGTTAGCGATCCCGTTAGCGGTCCCGTTAGCGGTCCCGTTAGCGATCCCGTTAGCGATCCCGTTAGCGATCCCGTTAGCGGTCCCGTTAGCGGTTCCGTTAGCGATCCCATTAGCGGTCCCGTTAGCGGTTCCGTTAGCCGTTGTTAGCGGCTCGGTTAGCGATCCCGTTAGCGGCTCGGTTAGCGGTCCCGTTAGCGGTCCCGTTAGCGATCCCGTTAGCGATCCCGTTAGCGGTTCAGTTAGCGGTTCTATATTTTCTGTAATAACTTTTGAATGGTTTGACATAGAGAGTCATGGGTGGTGTCATTGGAATCTGTATCGAGTCCTTGACCTTCATGGGTGCAAATAAGCCCCGCGATCATCCGGCAGTAGTCCGTGGCACTTCAAAATTTCCCGGGAATTTTGTCTAGTTATTTATTCCATATTCTTCCGTAAAAACTTTGTCCGGTAACTAGTCCCGCAGCTTTGAGAAAACGCGAAAAGTAAAAACGTAGAAACGTGCGCCTTAATCGGGAATCGATGGGTATGACTTTTATAAGCAATTGGCGTGCACGTTTTTGCGCAACGTGCACAAACGTGCGCTTTTTGCCCCATCCGGAACGCATTGCGTGAACTTTGGGGCCTCACCACTCGCACACCGTTACTCGAAAAATTCCGAACCGATTTAGAAAGTTGTAGGCCCTGAATTTAACTACAGTCCTGTGGATTTTCAGAACGATGGCACGAATAGTTTTTGCACGAAGTGCAAAAACATTTCCAAATTTCCAAACTAATGGGGAAGATTTTCCCATGCATTTCAATGGCGCCATTATAAGCGGATGGGAAAATGTTGAGAAAAAAAAGACAAAATTCACCTTTTTTCCGAGTCACGTATCTTTCTCATACTTGGACGTAGAAACGTCATTCAAACTTCAAAACGGAGGAAAACTTCTCTTCTCTCTCCAAACCCGAAACTGTTTTTTCCTAAAATGTACACTTTTCAAGATATGAGCCCTCAAGCGAGGACTGGAAATCACTTTTTTTCAAATCTAGAGCACGGGAGTCAGTTTGCTAGAGTGTAGTTACACTGAAAAAAAAACATGATTTCTTATTTGTAACTCGAGGTCACGGCCAAACCGTAAAAGGTAGACAGATAATTTTTGGTCAGAATATAGACATAGGTTTTGTGATTCATAAAATGTGACTTTGACAGGCGTGGTGTGCACAAAATTTTAACGGGGGAGCCAACAGACACGCCAGTTCCTGTCTCGCCCTTCATTGACTCCCATGTTAAATGAAGTTTTCTTAAAAAAAATCTCATTTTTGTTTTCGAATTGCCGTTACTAACACATTTTAAGGAATATCTGTATGAAAATAACATTTAGATAATCTGGTAGGTTCTCCGTTTCTCAAAATGTTTTTGTTTTTCTGCTAAGAGCTACGGTTTGAGCGCAAAGTGGAGTGATTTCAGGTTTGTCACAACCGAAAATCCAGCTGAGTCATTCCCGCTCCCTCTGTATCAGGTTCTTGTTGCCCCTAGCAACCAGAGCTCAGCTGTACTGATTAGACTGACCCAGAACTGGTCACATGACTCACTCAGTACAGAATTCATAGTATAACCTGGAAAATGGAGAAATCTGAACCCTGACCTTTTAACCTTAGATGAACACACACACACACACACACACACACACACACACACACACACACACACACACACACACACACACACACACACACACACACACACACACACACACACACACGATAGGTGTTATTATGGGATGGCAGGTGTTTTTATAGGATGTTAGTGTTATTATGGGATGGCAGGTGTTTTTATAGGATGTTAGTGTTATTATGGGATGTCAGGTGTTTTTATAGGATGTTAGTGTTATTATGGGATGTCAGGTGTTTTTATAGGATGTTAGTGTTATTATGGGATGTCAGGTGTTTTTATAGGATGTTAGTGTTATTATGGGATGGCAGGTGTTTTTATAGGATGTTAGTGTTATTATGGGATGTCAGGTGTTTTTATAGGATGTTAGTGTTATTATGGGATGTTAGTGTTATTATGGGATGGTAGGTGTTTATTATGGGATGGTAGTGTTATTGGTGTTAGCGGTCCCGTTAGCGGTTCTGTTAGCGGTCCTGTTAGCGATCCCGTTAGCGGTCCCGTTAGCGGTCCAGTTAGCGATCCCGTTAGCGGTCCAGTTAGCGACCCCGTTAGCGGTCCCGTTAGCAATCCCGTTAGCGGTCCCTTTAGCGGTTGTTAGCGATCCCGTTAGCGATCCCGTTAGCGGCTCAGTTAGCGATCCCGTTAGCGGTTCGGTTAGCGGTCCCGTTAGCGGTTCAGTTAGCGATTCCGTTAGCGATCCCGTTAGCGGTCCCGTTAGCGATCGCGTTAGCGGTCCAGTTAGCGACCCCTTTAGCGGTCCCGTTAGCAATCCCATTAGCGGTCCCGTTAGCGGTTCCGCTAGCGGTTGTTAGCGATCCCGTTAGCGGTCCTGTTAGCGGTTCTGTTAGCGGTTCTGTTAGCGGTCCCGTTAGCGGTTGTTAGCGGTCCCGTTAGCGACCCCATTAGCGGCTCGGTTAGCGGTCCCATTAGCGATCCCGTTAGCGATCCCGTTAGCGATCCCGTTAGCGGTCCCGTTAGCGATCCCGTTAGCGATCCCATTAGCGGTCCCATTAGCGGTCTCGTTAGCGGTTCCGTTAGCGGTTGTTAGCGGCTCGGTTAGCGATTCCGTTAGCGGCTCGGTTAGCGATCCCGTTAGCGATCCTGTTAGCGGTCCCGTTAGCGGTCCCATTAGCGGTTCCGTTAGTGATCCCATTAGCGGTCCCATTAGCGGTCCCGTTAGCGGTTCCGTTAGCGGTTGTTAGCGGCTCGGTTAGCGATTCCGTTAGCGGCTCGGTTAGCAGTCCCGTTAGCGGTCCCGTTAGCGATCCCTTTAGCGATCCCGTTAGCGGTTCAGTTAGCGATACTGTTAGAGGTTCCGTTAGCGGTTCTGTTAGCTATCCCGTTAGCGGTCCCGTTAGCGGTCTTGTTAGCGGTTCTATTAGCCTATTACATATTTTCTGTAATAACTTTTGAATAGTTTGACATAGAGAGTCATGGGTGGTGTCATTGGAATCTGTATCGAGTCCTTGACCCTCATTGGTGCAAATTAGCCCCGCCCCTTCTTCTGATTGGCTGATACGTTATAGTCAAATATCTTTTGAATGGTATGACATACAGAGTCATGGATGATGTCATATTAATCAGTATATTAATCAGTATCGAGCCCCGCGATCATCCGGCAGTAGTCCGTGGCACTTCAAAATTTCCCGGGAATTTTGTCTAGTTAGTGCCACGGCTGCGCCACGTGGCACGCCTCCTCCATTGAGATGCGCAAGCTCAATGGAGGAGGAGTGCCTCGTGCGCAGCACGAGGCACTAATACTATTGCTCAGGCTTATTATTTATTATTTATTTATTCCATATTCTTCCGTATAAACTTCGGCGCGTAACTAGTCGCACAGCTTTGAGAAAACTCAAAAAGTAAAAACGTAGAAACGTGCGACTTAATCGGGAATCAATTGGTATGACTTTTATAAGCGATTGGCGTGCACGTTTTTGCGCAACGTGCACAAACGTGCGCTTTTTGCCCCATCCGGAACGCATTGCGTGAACTTTGGGGCCTCACCACTCGCATACCGTTACTCGAAAAATTCTGAACCGATTTAGAAAGTTGTAGGCCCTGAATTTAACTACAGTCCTCTGGATTTTCAGAACGATGGCACGAATAGTTTTTGCACGAAGTGCAAAAACATTTCCAAATTTCCAAACTAATGGGGAAGATTTTCCCATGCATTTCAATGGCGCCATTATAAGCGGATGGGAAAATGTTGAGAAAAAAAAGACAAAATTCACCTTTTTTCCGAGTCACGTATCTTTCTCATACTTGCACGTAGAAACGTCATTCAAACTTCAAAACGGAGGAAAACTTCTCTTCTCTCTCCAAACCCGAAACAGTTTTTTCCTAAAATGTACACTTTTCAAGATATGAGCCCTCAAGCGAGGACTGGAAATCACTTTTTTTCAAATCTAGAGCACGGGAGTCAGTTTGCTAGAGTGTAGTTACACTGAAAAAAAAACATGATTTCTTATTTGTAACTCGAGGTCACGGCCAAACCGTAAAAGGTAGACAGATAATTTTTGGTCAGAATATAGACATAGGTTTTGTGATTCATAAAATGTGACTTTGACAGGCGTGGTGTGCACAAAATGTTAACGGGGGAGCCAACAGACACGCCAGTTCCTGTCTTGCTCTTCATTGACTCCCATGTTAAATGAAGTTTTCTTAAAAAAAATCTCATTTTTGTTTTCGAATTGCCGTTACTAACACATTTTAAGGAATATCTGAATAAAATTAAGATTGTCAGAATCTTCCGGGTTCTGTCTCTCTCACGATGTCTTTGTTTTTCTGCTAGGAGCTACAGTTTGATTACAAGGTGAAGTTATTTGAGGCTTGTCAAATCCGAAGAACTAGCTGAGTCATTCCAATACAATATACACTACCATACTTCCGGGTCATGTGACCCAGAACTAGTCACATGACCCACTCAATGCAGACTTCATAATACTTTACCTTGGATAATGGAGGAATCTGAACCCTGACCTTTTGACCTTACATGATCCCCAGTCCTGCTGGGGACAGGTTCATGGGATATATATGTATATTATTATTATTATACATATAAATATTTACATTTGTATATTATATATACATATTAGCCCCGCCCCTTCTTCTGATTGGCCGATACGTTATAGTCCAATATCTTTTGAATGGTTTGACATAGAGACTCACGGGTGGTATCAAATGACTAAGTATCGAGCCCCTGACCCTCATTGGTGCAAATTAGCCCCGCCCCTTCTTCTGATTGGCTGATACGCTAAAGTCCAATATCTTTTGAATGGTTTGACATACAGAGACATGGGTGGTGTCAAATGACTAAGTATCGAGTCCCTGACCCTCATTGGTGCAAATTAGCCACGCCCCTTCTTCTGATTGGCCGATACGTTATAGTCCAATATCTTTTGAATGGTTTGACATACAGAGACATGGGTGGTGTCAAATGACTAAGTATCGAGTCCCTGACCCTCATTGGTGCAAATTAGCCACGCCCCTTCTTCTGATTGGCTGATACGTTAAAGTCCAATATCTTTTGAATGGTTTGACATACAGAGACATGGGTGGTGTCAAATGACTAAGTATCGAGTCCCTGACCCTCATTGGTGCAAATTAGCCCCGCCCCTTCTTCTGATTGGCTGATACGTTAAAGTCCAATATCTTTTGAATGGTTTGACATACAGAGACATGGGTGGTGTCAAATGACTAAGTATGGAGTCCCTGACCCTCATTGGTGCAAATTAGCCCCGCCCCTTCTTCTGATTGGCCGATACGTTATAGTCCAATATCTTTTGAATGGTTTGACATACAGAGACATGGGTGGTGTCAAATGACTAAGTATGGAGTCCCTGACCCTCATTGGTGCAAATTAGCCACGCCCCTTCTTCTGATTGGCCGATACGTTATAGTCCAATATCTTTTGAATGGTTTGACATACAGAGACATGGGTGGTGTCAAATGACCAAGTATCGAGTCCCTGACCCTCATTGGTGCAAATTAGCCACGCCCCTTCTTCTGATTGGCTGATACGTTAAAGTCCAATATCTTTTGAATGGTTTGACATACAGAGACATGGGTGGTGTCAAATGACTAAGTATCGAGTCCCTGACCCTCATTGGTGCAAATTAGCCCCGCCCCTTCTTCTGATTGGCCGATACGTTATAGTCCAATATCTTTTGAATGGTTTGACATAGAGAGTCATGGGTGGTGTCAAATGACTAAGTATCGAGTCCTTGACCTTCATGGGTGCATCCCGCGATCATCCGGCAGTAGTCCGTGGCACTTCAAAATTTCCCGGGAATTTTGGTCTAGTTATTATTCCATATTCTTCCGTATAAACTTCGGCGCGTAACTAGTCGCACAGCTTTGAGAAAACTCAAAAAGTAAAAACGTAGAAACGTGCGACTTAATCGAGAATCAATTGGTATGACTTTTATAAGCGATTGGCGTGCACGTTTTTGCGCAACGTGCACAAACGTGCGCTTTTTGCCCCATCCGGAACGCATTGCGTGAACTTTGGGGCCTCACCACTCGCATACCGTTACTCGAAAAATTCTGAACCGATTTAGAAAGTTGTAGGCCCTGAATTTAACTACAGTCCTCTGGATTTTCAGAACGATGGCACGAATAGTTTTTGCACGAAGTGCAAAAACATTTCCAAATTTCCAAACTAATGGGGAACTGTTTTCCCATGCATTTCAATGGCGCCATTCAAAGCGGATGGGAAAATGTTGAGAAAAAAAAGACAAAATTCACCTTTTTTCCAAGTCACGTATCTTTCTCATACTTGCACGTAGAAACGTCATTCAAACTTCAAAACGGAGGAAAACTTCTCTTCTCTCTCCAAACCCCGGACTGTTTTTTCCTAAAATGTACACTTTTCAAGATATGAGCCTTCAAGCGAGGACTAAAAAACCCCCTTTTTCAAATCTAGAGTGGAGGTTTTAATTGATCAGAGTGAGCAGAACCCTGAAAAAATGACCATAATTAGGGCCCGAGCACTTACAGTGCGAAGGCCCTATTGTATCTGTAGGAATTCTTCGCGTTATTATTATTATTTTTCTGACAAAAGGAAGGCCTTTTTGCCCCCCTAAACGTGCCCAAAAAGTCACCAAATTTTGCATGCAAGTCAGGCCTGGCGAAAAATTTGATATTTAATGGTTTGCATTAATGGGCTCGGCAAAATGGCTCAACAGCGCCCCCCGGAAAACTTTGCGCCTCAAGCCCCACAATGCGATTTGTCGTACATGCACGAAAATCGGTAAACACCTGTATCATGGCGCAACTTAAAGAAAAGTCTCTGGGCGTCATGTCGAGAAACCGAAAAGGAAGTCGGCCATTTTGAATTAATCGTGTCATTTTGACGAAATGTATGCCTTCCTTCGGCAGTTAATACGGCCTGAACCGTAACGTGCACCCAGGTGTGTTATACATCAAAATGTGCGTCTCCATCCTCTGACACCACGCATTACTTTTCTCTTTCAAAAGCATTACCGTGGCGACGCTAGACGCCAAAAAGCGCGCCCACCCTTCATCTGATTGGTTCAAACAGAAAAATCTTTGAGCCTCAAGCCCCATAATACGGTTTGATGTACATGAACGAAAATCGGTACACACCTGTATCATGTCGCAACTAAAAGAAAAGTCTCTTGGCGCCATGGCCGAAACCGAACAGGAAGTCGGCCATTTTAAACATTCTGAATTAATCGCGTAATTTTGGAGCAATATGAGCCATTCCTTCGAGAATTAATATGGCCCAAACCGTAACGTGCACCCAGGTGTGTTATACATCAAAATGTGTGTCTCCATCCTGCGACTACGCGCATTACTTTTCTCTTTCAAAAGTGTTACCGTGGCGACGCTAGACGCCAACAAGCGCACCCCCCCTTCATCTGATTGGTCCATATTCGATAGTTCCCCAAAAGTCACCAAATTTTGCATGCAAAGCAGGCCTGGCAATAAATTTGATATTTTATGGTTTACATTAATGGGCGTGGCAAAATGGCTCAACAGCGCCCCCCGGAAAACTTTGTGCCTCAAGCCCCACAATACGGTTTGACGTACATGCATGAAAATCGGTACACACCTGCATCATGTTGCAACTTAAAGAAAAGTCTCTTGGCGCCATGGCCGAAACCGAACAGGAAGTCGGCCATTTTGAATTAATTGTGTAATTTTGGCGCAATTTATGCCATTCCTTCGGCAATTAATACGGCCCGAACCGTAACGTGCACCCAGGTGTGTTATACCTCAAAATGTGCGTCTTCATCTTGCGACTACGCGCATTACTTTTCTCTTTCAAAAGTGTTACCGTGGCGACGCTAGACGCGAAAAAGCGCGCGTCCCCTTCATCTGATTGGTCCATATTTGATAGTTCTCCAAAAGTCACGAAATTTTACATGCAAGCCAGGCTTGGTGATACATTTGATATTTCATGGTTTGCATTAATGGGCGTGGCCTAACGTCTCAACAGCGCCCCCTAGAATACTTTTCTCTGCCATAACTTTTGAATGGTTTGACATAAAGAGTCGCGGGTGGTGTCATGGGACTCAGTATAGAGTCCTTGACCATAATTGGTGAAAATTAGCCCGGCCCCTTCTTCTGATTGGTTGTCCCTATTTCCTGCTATAACAATTGAATGTTTTGACATAGAGAGTCGTGGGTGGTGTCATGGGACTCTGTAATGAGTCCTTGAGCTTCTTTGGCCTTAATTAGCCCCGCCCCTTCTTCTGATTGGTTGTCCCTTTTTTCTGCTAAAACTTTTGAATGGTTTGACATAGGAAGTCGTGGGTGGTATCGTTTCTGATATGCTTATGGGGGGCGGTGGCCGTGAGTGCGAGGGCCCGTTCATCGCTGCTTGCAGCTTTAATTTTTATTTGTAACTCGACCTCACGGCCGAACCGTAAAAGCTGGACAGATAATTTTTGGTCAGAATGTAGACATACATTTTGGTATTCTTAAAATGTGACTTTGACAGGCGTGGTGTGCACAAAATTTAAACGGGGAGACTAAGAGCCATGCCAATTCCTGTCTCTCTCTCCATTCACTGCAATGTTAAATAAAAATTTCTTCAAAAAAATCTCATTTTTGTTTTCGAATTGCCGTTACTAACACATTTTAAGGAATATCTGAATAAAATTAAGATTGTCAGAATCTTCCGGGTTCTGTCTCTCTCTATGTCTTTGTTTTTCTGCTAGGAGCTACAGTTTGATTACAAGGTGAAGTTATTTGAGGCTTGTCAAATCCGAAGAACTAGCTGAGTCATTCCAATACAATATACACTACCATACTTCCGGGTCATGTGACCCAGAACTAGTCACATGACCCACTCAATGCAGACTTCATAATACTTTACCTTGGATAATGGAGGAATCTGAACCCTGACCTTTTGACCTTACATGATCCCCAGTCCTGCTGGGGACAGGTTCATGGGATATATATGTATATTATTATTATTATACATATAAATATTTACATTTGTATATTATATATACATATTAGCCCCGCCCCTTCTTCTGATTGGCCGATACGTTATAGTCCAATATCTTTTGAATGGTTTGACATAGAGACTCACGGGTGGTATCAAATGACTAAGTATCGAGCCCCTGACACTCATTGGTGCAAATTAGCCCCGCCCCTTCTTCTGATTGGCTGATACGTTAAAGTCCAATATCTTTTGAATGGTTTGACATACAGAGACATGGGTGGTGTCAAATGACTAAGTATCGAGTCCCTGACCCTCATTGGTGCAAATTAGCCACGCCCCTTCTTCTGATTGGCCGATACGTTATAGTCCAATATCTTTTGAATGGTTTGACATACAGAGACATGGGTGGTGTCAAATGACTAAGTATCGAGTCCCTGACCCTCATTGGTGCAAATTAGCCACGCCCCTTCTTCTGATTGGCTGATACGTTAAAGTCCAATATCTTTTGAATGGTTTGACATACAGAGACATGGGTGGTGTCAAATGACTAAGTATCGAGTCCCTGACCCTCATTGGTGCAAATTAGCCACGCCCCTTCTTCTGATTGGCTGATACGTTAAAGTCCAATATCTTTTGAATGGTTTGACATACAGAGACATGGGTGGTGTCAAATGACTAAGTATGGAGTCCCTCACCCTCATTGGTGCAAATTAGCCACGCCCCTTCTTCTGATTGGCCGATACGTTATAGTCCAATATCTTTTGAATGGTTTGACATACAGAGACATGGGTGGTGTCAAATGACCAAGTATCGAGTCCCTGACCCTCATTGGTGCAAATTAGCCACGCCCCTTCTTCTGATTGGCTGATACGTTAAAGTCCAATATCTTTTGAATGGTTTGACATACAGAGACATGGGTGGTGTCAAATGACTAAGTATCGAGTCCCTGACCCTCATTGGTGCAAATTAGCCACGCCCCTTCTTCTGATTGGCCGATACGTTATAGTCCAATATCTTTTGAATGGTTTGACATAGAGAGTCATGGGTGGTGTCAAATGACAAAGTATCGAGTCCTTGACCTTCATGGGTGCATCCCGCGATCATCCGGCAGTAGTCCGTGGCACTTCAAAATTTCCCGGGAATTTTGGTCTAGTTTTAAATTATTCTTCTTATCCCTAAGAAAAATAGACTCCAACAAAATGGCTAAAAAGACGTGTCCTTGTTCCTCCTTTTGGCACTTTTGTTTGCCTGATTTTAAACACTGATACTTTTATAGTTTACACTTTATATAGTTTGTCTTTTATTTCAATATATAGTTAATTGTTTTCTATATAGCTCTATATTTGACAGCATCTCATATTATGTCTACTAAGTATTCTATCATCCTTACGAGAAGATGTTTAATTACTGTTCTATGTTGTTTTATTGTGTTCAATAAAGAAGAAGAAAAAAGTTTTCGATATTTGGCATGTTAGTTATGGACATAAGGTTTAAAAAACCACCACAAACTAATTAGTGGCCGGCTTGCAGAACATTCAAAATGTGTTATTTTACTACAATCCTATTCTTTCACTGTGAGTTAGTTCTGAGGTTCTGTTCATCTCAAGCCTGAATGCATGAATGAATGAATGAATGAATGAATGAATGAAGCCACTGTTCTCAGCCAATCAGATTATTGACACTACAGTGATAGTGACCTGTCCCATAAACAGAAAACTGCATTCCTTGGAGCTGAAAATAATCTATGTGATTTAATTCTACAGATGCACTTCGAGAAAAAGTCAAAATCTCAAGAAAAAAAACAAAATTTCGAGAAAAATTTGAAATGTTGAGAAAAGTCTAAACGCCAAGAAAAAAAGTCAAAATCTCGAGGAAAAAAAGTCAAAATGTCGAGAATAAAAGTCAAAATGTCGAGAATAAAAGTCAAAATTTCGAAAAAAATGTTGAAATGTCGAGGAAATAGTAAATATTACATTCCTTGGGGGTGAAAATATGGATCTAGAGCCCAATATAATCTTTCTAATTGACTTAATTCTAGAGATAGAGTTTTTTTGTGCCAAAAATGACCTTGAAAATTAAGAGTGGACAATATCCAACAGTCTAGCACTAATAGAGCTGAGAAATGAGCTTTGGTCGTGAATGTTCTGACAGCGGCCACCAGGGGGCGTCACAGGTTGGTTTTGAAAACCTCATGTCCATAACTAACATGTCAAATATCAAACACTTGTCACCAAGTGCACGATCTTTATGATTTTTGACACATTAGTTAGTGGGTCGGGTATCGTGGTTGCCGTGGCAACACTGAGTTTCAGCTCAAGGAAATAATGGAAAAATATTTTTTTTTAAAAGAGACTCGTCTGCAAAGAAAATTCCTGAAATGTACTAAATTATTGAAACGACATGAAATTCAACACTAAGAAAAAGTTCAATTTAAAATCTCAAGAAAAAACCTAAAATTATTTAAAAAAAACTCAATTTAAAAGATTTGAAACTTCTAGCACATTTGTTATAAACTCAAAGTCACCATTAAAATTCAAAATCTTTCAAACAAATCAAAATATTTGTAAAACAAATAAATTAGATTTTGACGGTTTTTGGGGGTTAAATTAACATAAATTCATTTAGTTTGATGCTGAAACTATTTAAAAGTGTTTAATAACGAGACAGAAACAACGTGAAGTTACAGAAACAAACGAACACAAAAAACCTTTATTATTAGGAAACATTAAAAACCGGTTTTTGTACAAACAGACGATTTTAACCAAATCAACGTCTGCAGGAAACGTGGAAGTCTGTGCTGCTGAAAGTCTGTTCTGGTTCTGGTCCGGGTCCAGGACCGGGTTCTGGTCCGGGACCAGGTTCGGGTCCAGGATCTGGTTTGTTCGGGTCCAGGACCAGACTAGTCTCTGGTCTGGGTTTGTTCTGGTCCAGGACTGGGTCCTGGTCCAGGTTTGTTCTAGTCTCTGGTCTCTGGTCTGGGTCTAGTTCTGGGTTCTGGTTCAGATCTGGTTTGTTCTGGTCCAGGACCAGACTAGTCTCTGGTCTCTGGTCTCTGGTCTGGGTTCTGGTCTGGGTTCTGGTTCAGATCTGGTCCAGTTTTCTCCGGGTCATCTGGACCAGCAGGTCTGAGTATTTCTCCAGCAGAGACGACATCGTCCCGTCGTCCTGCAGCTCCGAGGGGGTGTGGCCTGTTGCAGGCTCCGCCCCCAGACCCGAGGGGGCGTGGCCTGTCGTTGCAGGCTCCGCCTCCAGACCAGAGGGGGTGTGGCCTGTTGCAGGCTCCGCCTCCTGACCAGAGGGGGCGTGGCCTGTCGGTACAGGCTCCGCCTCCAGACCCGAGGGGGCGTGGCCTAGCGCCTCCTCCAGCTCTGATTGGACGAAGGCCAGCGCCTCCCGCAGGATGGACGATCTCTGGAGACGCTGAGATTCACCGAGCTGAAGAAACAAACCAGATTTAGTAACAGGGAGGACCAGCAGAGTCCTGGACCAGGACCAGGACCAGCAGAGACCTGGACCTGGTCCTGGTCCTGGACCAGGTCTAGGTCCAGGACCAGGACCACAGTCCAGCTGTTTCATAGTCCAACTGTTCCCCCCCCCGGCAACAGGCTGCATGTATAGAATAAAGCTTGAGTTCTGGTTCTGCATCAAAACGATGCCGTGCCTACGGTGTGTGCTACGTGTCGACGCAGAACACACGCCGTCACTGACGCAGAACACACGCCGCCACTGACGCCGTCACTGACGCCGTCACTGACGCCGTCACTGACCTCCTAAAAATTGTAACTACGCGCCGAGGCGACCCAGACCAAACGCAGACAGAGAGGGCTGTGATTGGTTCGCTTGGTAGCAACGCATTTCCAGTTTCCGGTTTGAAGCAGTCGTGAACTTTCAGCCTCTTTTCTTTGTATACGTGTGATGTTATTTTTTTGTCCTTATCCAATAGTTGTCCTTATCTCTTTGATTCACTGTGACCGGAAAAAGTTGGATAAACCATTCAGGAAAAGATCGTTAACTAGCGGTCACGGGGGGAACTGCACCGTGGAGAAATGGAGTGACGGAGAAGTCTGAAGGTTCACGACGGCGTCACCGTGACGGCGTAGGCACGGCGTTGGTTTGACGCAGAACCATAACTCAGACTTAACAGTTACTTTAGACTGATTTAACTGTTCAGGTTTTATTCCCTGATGACTCGGGTGGTGCCCCATTTTGTCAAGTTTATATTTTAAATGTACGAAGGAAATGAGGCCTGAAGCCGGTGGGTAGGAATGGACGATATTTTACCATTCACGATAAACGTACGTGAAGGAAGGAAGGAAGGAAGGAAGGAAGGAAGGAAGGAAGGAAGGAAGGAAGGAAGGAAGGAAGGAAGGAAGGAAGGAAGGAAGGAAGGAAGGAAGGAAGGAAGGAAGGAAGGAAGGAAGAAAGAAAGAAGTTTTGCAGTACAGGTGGACTCATTTAATTGCTTTTTTATTTATATTTATGAATGTGGTGATAGATTTATAGTTACAAATGTGGAGTTGAATTGGTATTTTTTTATTGCCATTTTTATCGTGAAATTATCGTGATACATTTCTTAGTCCATACCGCCCAACCCTACCGGGTGATGTCACAGGGGGCGTGTCCTGCGGAGGGTCATGTGACCAGGTCATGTGATCAGTTACCTGTTTGTAGAGCAGGACGGCTCGTCTCCCCGCCTGTCTCAGCTGGTTGGAAACCTGCTGCACCTGCTGCAGACTGAGGGAATCTTCCTCTTCTTCCTCTTCTTCTTCTTCCTCCTCTTCTTCTCCACCTCCACCTGAACAAACCAACACACGTCCTGCTGAGCTGATGGAACACAGTTCTGGACCAAACATTCACTTAGCTCGTCCTGTTTTCTTGGGAGGAAGACCCCGACCCCCGACCTCCTCCCGTCCTACAAGTCTGACCAATCAGAAGCAGCCGCTGTGTTACCTGTCTGAGTGGGCGGGGCTCCCCGAGGGGGCGGGGCTTTCTCCGGCCGAGGGGAGGAACAGGAAGTGGGCGGGGCCGAGAGCGACAACTCCGCCCCAGATTTGTCTGATACTGAAAATGAAGAGACATGGATCAAAAACCGTCGGACGGACTTCCTTCCTTTCTTTCTTTCTTTCTTTCTTTCTAAGAAAACAGTTCAATATAATTACAACAAATCTCTTTTCTCTTGAATGAAAGGGAACAGAAAGAAAACTAAACTTATTTTATCTGTCCCTTTTTCCTAAGAAATCAAATTCAATTAATAAAATAATAAAAAAAATAAAAACAAATGACAAATTAGGCAGTTAAAAAAAAAACAAAAAAACTACAACAAAGTTATAAAATAACACAAAATAGCTGTCGTCAAACACAGATTCTTTTTTGATTCAAAGAAAAAAAATATGACAACGGTGCTAAAAAGAGAGAGAAAAAAAAGAAAACCCACCTAACTTAACAATTATCATGACATTTCTTCATCAAACTGGCTTTTATTATTCTTTTAAATGTAATGTTTGATTTGCATTCTTTAGCTTCTGTATCCAGCCATTCTGAACAGCAACATTTAAAACATAAAACATTCAAGTTCTCGTAGCGAGACGACTCCTAGCGAGGCAACGTTGATAATATAAACTAGGTAAAAAACAAAGTAATTGTACTCTTCAGTTTATAATTCAGAAACGAGGCTAAAGTCACCGCGTAACCACGGTTACGGCTAACGTTACCTGGGCCGGCCGGGGTCGTCGTCTCCTTGACGGCAGCCCCCTCCCCCTCTGCAGAGGGGGCGGGGTTTGTGATGGAGGAGGCGGGGCTTGTGGCAGAGGGGGCGGGGCTCTGGGTCAGCGTGTCGTCGCTGCTGGCACTCCGCGTGCCGACCTGTGATGTCACGGGTGTGGGCGTGGCCAACACCTGCTGGCTGAGACCCCGTGATGGAGAATGGAACATCGTCAGCGAAAGAAATGAGAACAAAAAAGCTTTCAAATGCTCAATAACCCTTTTCTAACTGGAATATTAGCAATAACCAGGTTTTGCACGGCCATGTAAACACCAATAACCCCTTTGAATAACCAGAATTTGCTCATATTGGGGTTTCTAAAAACCTGAAAATGACCCCTGGGTTACTCCTTTTAAAACCTGAATATTGGGTCATGTAAACACCAAACAGAATATCCCCATCAAACGGAACAGGAATCTGTTTTCTGCACATGCTCTGTTCACAAGGAATCCTGGTCTTTTGAGTCCAGGAAGTTCTTATAAACACGGAGAAACCAAGACCAGGAGGAGACTAATCACTTCATAAATGTAATGAAGGATATGAACATTTCTGCATTTGTAGACGGTAGAAAGTACCGGGATAGAAGATTTACAAGAAGGTGAGAGAAAAGTTGAAGCAGCATTTGTTTTGAATTTGGATACAGGAAGAAGAAGCGGAAATGACGGGAATTGCGTCATCACGTTCTCCGCGTGTCGCTGGTTTGATCCAGATTTCCCGAATGATTAATCACCATGTAAACGGAATATTCTGAATGTTTCAGTAACCGGAATATTAGCAATAACCCCAATTTTGACTGCATGTAAACGTGGTCAGTGAGACAGCTGGTCACCGGACCTTCGGTTCTGCACCGGGACCCGGATCAGGGACCGACTGGTTCTTACCTGCAGCGCTGGACCCGGGGGTCCGTGGTCCCGCTGGGGGGGTCTGGACCGGCCGACGGCAGGGGGGAGGCCCGGTTCTCCAGGTTCTCCTTGTTCTCCTCTGTGGTTGAAGGGTTCTGGCCCGGTTTGGGGGGCGCCGAGGTCTTCAGGCGCTCCAGCTGAACCGGACTCACGGAGCCGGAGTTGTGGGCCGTCAGAGTCCTGGAGCCGACGTCTGATTGGGCGAAGGAGGGAGACGTTAGGACAGGACAGAGACATCGGACATCACGGAGAACCTCAAGGTGCAGGTGATTTCAGGAGGACAGGTTCCCACGGTGACCCTGTTCCCACGGTGACCCTGTTCCCACGGTGACCCATGTGACCTTGGTGATTATCTGAACCCTCCGCAGACGGAACACCCAGAAGACCAGACACCCCAGAGAAGTCCACGTTGAACACACACCAACACACCTGCCAGTGTCTTTCTGCACTGGACGAGCACAGTGGTGTGTCGTCTGCGTAGCGGACGCCGCAGGGGCTGATGGGAGATCCCGGCGGAGACTCGTCTACGAAGGGTGGAAGGCTGAAACCTCGCTGTGGTCACACACAAACATACTACTGTTGTCTGCTGGAAATCATGGAGGAGGAAAACTCCGCCCGAGAGCGTCCAAGACGACATGGAGGGGCTTGAGTTACGGTCCTTGCTGACGCCCCTTAAGTTACGATTCCTCACTAGATGCCCCTTGAGTTACGGTCCTTGCTGACGCCCCTTGAGTTACGGCCCTTGCTGACGCCCCTTGAGTTACGGTCCTTGCTGACGCCCCTTGAGTTACAGTCCTTGCTGACGCCCCTTGAGTTACAGTCCTTGCTGACGCCCCTTGAGTTATGGTTCCTCACTAGACACCCCTTGAGTTACAGTCCTTGCTGACGCCCCTTGAGTTACGGTTCCTCACTAGACATCCCTTGAGTTACGGTCCTTGCTGACGCCCTTGAGTTACGGCCCTTGCTGACGCCCCTTGAGTTACGGTCCTTGCTGACGCCCCTTGAGTTACAGTCCTTGCTGACGCCCCTTGAGTTACAGTCCTTGCTGACGCCCCTTGAGTTATGGTTCCTCACTAGACACCCCTTGAGTTACAGTCCTTGCTGACGCCCCTTGAGTTACGGTTCCTCACTAGACACCCCTTGAGTTACGGTCCTTGCTGACGCCCTTGAGTTACGGTCCTTGCTGACGCCCCTTGAGTTACGTTCCTTGCTGACGCCCCTTGAGTTACGGTCCTTGCTGATACCCCTTGAGTTACAGTCCTTGCTGACGCCCCTTGAGTTACGATTCTTGCTGATACCCCTTGAGTTACAGTCCTTGCTGACGCCCCTTGAGTTACGGTCCTTGCTGACGCCCCTTGAGTTACGATTCTTGCTGACGCCCCTTGAGTCACTAGACATCCCTTGAATTACGGTCCATCACTAGACGCCCCTCGAGTTACGGTCCTCGAGTTACGGTCCTTGCTGACGCCCCTTGAGTTATGGTCCTTGCTGACGCCCCTCGAGTTACGGTCCTTGCTGACGCCCCTTGAGTTACGGTCCTTGCTGACGCCCCTTGAGTTATGGTTCCTCACTAGACACCCCTTGAGTTACGGTCCTTGCCGACGCCCCTCAAGTTAAGGTCCTTGCTGACGCCCCTTGAGTTACGGTTCCTCACTAGACGCCCCTTGAGTTACGGTCCTTGCTGACGCCCCTTGAGTTACGGTTCCTCACTAGACGCCCCTTGAGTTACGGTCCTTGCTGACGCCCCTTGAGTTACGGTCCTTGCTGACGCCCCTTGAGTTACGGTCCTTGCTGACGCCCCTTTAGTTATGGTTCCTCACTAGACATCCCTTGAGTTACGGTCCTTGCTGACGAGTTACGATCCTTGCTGACGCCCCTTGAGTTACGGTTCCTCACTAGACGCCCCTTGAGTTACGGTCCTTGCTGACGCCCCTTGAGTTACGGTTCCTCACTAGACACCCCTTGAGTTACGGTCCTTGCTGACGCCCCTTGAGTTACAGTCCCTCACTAGACGCCGCTTGAGTTACGGTCCTTGCTGACGCCCCTTGAGTTACGGTCCCTGCTGACGCCCCTTGAGTTACAGTCCCTCACTAGACGCCGCTTGAGTTACGGTCCTTGCTGACGCCCCTTGAGTTACGGTTCCTCACTAGACACCCCTTGAGTTACGGTCCTTGCTGACGCCCCTTGAGTTACGGTTCCTCACTAGACATCCCTTGAGTTACGGTCCTTGCTGACGCCCCTTGAGTTACGATTCTTGCCGACGCCCCTTGAGTTACGGCCCCTCACTAGACGCCCCTTGAGTTACGGTCCTTGCTGACACCCCTTGAGTTACGGTCCTTGCTGACGCCCCTTGAGTTACGGCCCCTCACTAGACGCCCCTTGAGTTACGGTCCTTGCTGACACCCCTTGAGTTACGGTCCTTGCTGACGACCCTTGAGTTACGGCCCTTGCTGACGCCCCTTGAGTTACGGTCCTTGCTGACGCCCCTTGAGTTACGGTCCTTGCTGACGCCCCTTGAGTTACGGTTCCTCACTAGACGCCCCTCGAGTTACGGCCCTTGCTGACACCCGTTGAGTTACGGTAAACAGAGGTTGTTTTAAAAGTGTTATATAAATATTGATTGATTGATAGACATGGTGAATATCCTCAGATCTACCGATTCTGATGCCGCTGTTCCCCTACAGTCCACTAGGAGTCTCTGTTCTTCTCTTTCAGGTAGCAGGTGGACGGCTAGTACACCTTGGCTGACCTCAAGGTTACACCTGGTGGGGTCGGACCCTCGGACCGTCTGTATTGTTGTAAAATAAATCATCTTTCAACTCGATCACCTCTTCTGCCATGTTTGTGACGGCCTTTGAGCCTTTGAGCCAGGCTTGCCGGCCACTACTTAAAATGTCTGTATAGCAGTGCTGCGAAGGGACAATAAAAGTGATGCTGTTGTGATATTTGGAGATCTGTGGTACCAACCAAATCTACAGAGAATATGGATCATTGAACCCTGTCCGGACTAACATCTCAGCCTCCATGACACTTTTACCAATGAGTGGATTATCGACTCGCCTGACAAACCACCTCCTGGAAGCGTGAAAAGGGAGTCGTTCTAGAGGTACCGGGAACTGGTCTGGTATCAGTGATGGGAACTCTTTACTGCATCGCCCTGATTAGGTTAGGCAACCCCTAATCCTCCTCTCCAGCTCTTTCCCAGGGTGGTTATTCTCTCTATTCCTCTTCACAGCGAGCTAACAGCCCAGAATCAGGAGGTACCGACTCACCGCCAACGCTGCTCCCGTTTTCTCTGCAGGTGGAATCTGCCAAGGCGACGTCGCTGCTCGACTTGGAGGCCACCTGGAGACAAGTTTTAGTTTTAAACCGTTAGAACAGAGGACAGACGGAGGACAGACGGAGGACAGACGGACGTCCGGACGGTTGGGTTTCACCTACCGAGCTGTTGCTGATGCTGCTCTCCTCTGAGATCCGGCTGTGGATGGAGACGGGAGGAGGAGCTCGGCTGGGCCACGGCCTGGAGGACAAAATCCCCATGACAACGTCAAACACTCACAATGACAACGGGAGGTCAGCCGTCAAAGTGGCGGCTACCGTCCCCAGAGGGATTGTGGGTAAACGGACCTGATTCTGTCCTGGAAGCGGGACAGGAAGCGGGTGGAGATGCTGAGTCGTGGGTTCAGCAGGTGTTTGTCCTCTGGAGGCTGCAGCGTCTTCAGGTCGGTGTCGAACCTTTCTGTGGGGGAGACGGAGCTCAGGGTCATGTGACGGAGGCGGAGCCAGCTCAGGGTCATGTGACGGAGGTAGAGCCAGCTCGGGGTCATGTGACGGAGGCGGAGCCAGCTCGGGGTCATGTGACGGAGGCGGAGCCAGCTCTGGGTCATGTGACGGAGGCGGAGCCAGCTCAGGGTCATGTGACCGGGAGCACCTTACCTTCGCTCAGACTGGAGGCCAGAGTCTCAAAGTGGTTGTTCAGGGAGTTCCTGTCTTCGTCGTAGTCCAGACCGAGACTGCCCAACGAGCTGCCCTGACTCAGGGAGTCTGTGTCTGAGGAAGAGGAAACAGAAACGGTGAGGGCGAATGTGGTCCCATGGGTAGAGGGAAGAGCCATTAATCAGCTCGCCACCTAGGTTTGGCTTTAATTGGCTAGTTTGAACACAAACGCCCCATTTACCCGGGAATAAATCTGATTAGATGCTGCATGAATGTATGAATCACACGCCACGCTTGTTACGTCCTCTACTGGTGCCACGATTGTTACGTCCTCTACTGGTGCCACGCTTGTTACTTCCTCTACTGGTGCCACGCTCGTTAGTTCTGAGGGTACGCTGGCCTGCGCTTGAATTCAATTAAATTTTATTTATATAGCGTCTAATACAACAAAAGTTGTCTCTAGACGCTTTCCAGAGACCCAGAACATAAACCCCTGAGCAATTATTACATAAACAATGGCAGGTAAAAACTCCCCTAGTGGGAGAAAAGCCTTAAGCCAAACAGTGGCAAGAAAAACTCCCCTTTAGGAGGAAGAAACCTGGACCAGGACCTGGAGCAGGCTCTTTGTTACCATTTTTGTGATTTATGTGACTTTTTAAAGCTACTTTATTCTGCAGATTTTGTATTACTAGAGCCGACCTGCTCCACTGGAAACCTTATTCTGCGATGACTATTGCCAGATGCGCGTCTTGTTTTGTGTTCCGTTTTTTTACATCGGTGCTGGAAATGATCTCATATACCTCTTTTACACCAAGCTGGTTCCAGGGCTAGAGCCAGACTTAGCACCAGTTCTTTGGTTTTACACAGCCTAAGCACCGGCTCCTGGCTCTCAAAACTGGTGCTACACAAGAACCAACTCTTTGCTGGTCTAGGAAAAGAACCACGTTACGTTGGGGGCTACGTGCTCACGACAAGGGCTGGGGGCAGGGCTGGGGGCAGGGCTGGGGGCGGTGTTACTGAACAACCAAAGCAGAGTAAACACGGAAGAGCGCCATAAAAAATATCACATATAAAAAAATATCACAGAATATCTGTACCGTTTGTGATTGGGTGGGCACTGCGCATCATTTTTAGACACAACAATGAACGGCGGAGGGACCCGGAGGGACCCTACGTCGCAGCAAAATGACCACAATAGAGAAGTTCAGAACAGAACACACTGCAGGCTTATTTTTGGTTCCGCGTTTCACCAACGCAGAATGGTGCGCATCGCCGCGTACCCTAAGCCGTAGGCTCCGCCGTACCCTGCGGCTTAGCCGTGGCAACAGAGCCTGCAGGGCAGCTCCGCAGCACCGCAGCACCGGGGCTCCACGGAAGAGCACAGCGTAGTCCTCCATCTTTGTTGTGGTGACTGAACATTGTCATTGTTGGTGATGTAAATATCCATGTGGACAACCCCTCCTGTCAGTTTACAGCAGATTTCCTGAGAGTGCTTGAGTGCCTTTGGGTTGCAGCAGCATGTTGAGGTTCCTACCCACACCAAAGGACACACTCTGGATCTGGTTATCACTGACTCTTCGCGTCAAATGTCTTTCCAGAACTGGAAAAGGACTGACTACGTTTCCATGCATCAATAACCCTTTTCTAACCGGAATATAAGCCATAACCCGGTTACACGGCCATGAAAACACCAATAACACCTTTGAATAACCGGAATTTGCTCATATTCCGGTTTTTAAAAACCGGAATATGACCCCTGGGTTACTCCTTTTCTAACCCGAATATTTGGTCATGTAAACACCTAACGGGATTTTCCCGTCAAAAGGAACAGGAATGTGTTTTCTACATGTTCTTTTCACAAGGAATCCTGATCTTTTGAGTCCAGGAAGTTCTTATAAACACGGAGAAACGCAAGACCAGGAGGAGACTAATCATTTCATAAATGTAATGAAGGATATGAACATTTCTGCATTTGTAGACGGTAGAAAGTAGGGCTGCACGATTCTGGACAAAATGAGAATCACGATTTTTTTGCTTAGAATTGAGATCACGATTCTCTCACGATTTTTTTCCAATATAAAATTTATTGCACTTATTACTTTAACTTTGCAACAGCTGAACAAAAATATAATAACAATAAACATATCTTGTCTTCTTTACACAAACCTTTGAATAATTTAAACAATAATAACAATTTTGAACAATATTTGTTCCTCCCCGAGTTGAACACCCTTTCAGAAAGGGGACTTGTAACAGATCCTGTAGTTCTGAGGCAACAAATTATTCCTCTGGCCGCTTTTTGCTGTAATAGCTGACATTGAACATAAAAACAATAAAAAACTCTCTTGTCTTTAAATAATTTTAACAATAACAATTTTAACAATATTTATGTGCAATATGTGTCAGGTGATGAGAAAGGTAGATGTTTCTCCAAATGTAATCCACAATCATTAACAAAATATAACAAACATGACAACATGATAGTTGACCATGACAGGACTACAACAACCTAGAACATAGACCTAGTATTTTTTTTTTTTTTTTTTAAATCGTTGTCATTTGGAAATGAGATCGCGTTCAAGCATGAATCGAGATCGCGATTTTTTTTTTTTTTATAACTTTTTATTTTTTCCTTTTTCACAAATAACAGAACATTTCCCCCTACACAGACAATCAAAAAGTGCATATTAAGTCGACATTAATACAGACAGTCAGCAAGATTACTTATTAAGACAATTCCCCTTCTTTTACTACAACCCATTTCTATCAGTATCCAAATACAACACAACATCTCCCCATCTTTGGTCAAAAGTGTCCATTTTCATTTGTAGCCTTGCGGTCATCTGTTCCATGATGTAAACCTGCTTCAGTCTCTGCTTCCACTGTGTTACTGTCGGTGATTTACTGTCCTTCCAATTCACAGTAATCATTTTCTTGGCAATCAGTAACAAAATCCGCAGTATATATCGCTGTTCTGCGTTATACGTTTCCTTTGCTACAGCTCCCAACAAATACACTATAGGATCCAGAGGAACATTTACCTTGACAATATTTTTTATTTCTGCTTCGACATTTTTCCAAAACGCCTGAATTATTGGACAATCCCAAAAGATATGTGTGTAATCCCCAATTCCTCCACAATTCCTCCAACACATTTCAATCAAAGGTGTCTTGACAAACAAAGAAATATTCAGGGGAGTGTTGAAATATCTCATTTTTAATTTCCAATCAAACTCTTTCCATAATTGACTATTTAATCCCTTGTGACTGTCCATACATAATTCTTCCCACAGACTATCTTCGATTATAATATTTAGTTCCAATTCCCATTTTTCCTTAATATTCAGTGTGTTTTGTGTATCCGTTGAGATTCTTTTATATATCTGAGATACATGCTTTTTATTTGGGATACCCTTCTCTATTATAGAAATAAAATATTGTTCAATTTTATTTGGACTTTTACTAACTGTCTCTCTCTCCATGTGGCTTGTCAGATAGTGTCTTATTTGGAAATATCTGTATAAATCATTTGATACAAGTCCAAATTGTTCCTGAAGTTGTTTAAATGATTTAATCACTGTACCATCAAATAATTGATTTATTGTGATAAGTCCCCTATTGGCCCATATTCGGTACCCACCATCCCCTATTGAAGGGGGGAACTCTGGATTACCTAAAATCGGCATGGCTCTCGAGATTGAATTTGGGCCCCCTAACCATTTTTTAACTGTATCCCACACTTTCAGGGTGTGTTTGATCCATTCATTCTCAATCTTAAGTCTGTTAATAGATTTAATACTAATAAACGGCAGTACACCTAATGTGATCCCCTTTGTCGTACTTTGCTCTATCTTAACCCAACCCGTTTCCTCGTCTTTCGTTATCCAAGACACTATTGCAGCCACCTGAGCAGCCCAATAATAGTTTTTTAAATCGGGCAAGCCCAAACCCCCCTTATCTTTTGCTAAGGTCAAGGTTTTCAGTCTTATTCTGGGTCTTTTGTTCTGCCAAATGAATTTAGAGATCAATTTATTTAATGTCTTGAAGAAAGAGACTGGAACTTTTACTGGTAAAGCTTGAAATAAAAACAGGAGTCTCGGAAGTATATTCATTTTTGTTGTCTCAACCCTACCAAATAGAGAAAGAGGAAGGATCTCCCAACGTGTCATGTCACCTCTTATTTGTGTAAGTAGTTTATCATAATTGGCTTTGAATAGTTGCGTGGGATGGGGTGTGATGACAATTCCCAAGTATCGAAATCCTTGCTTGGACCAACGAAAAGAGACAACATTATTTAGTTGCACGGGCCAATTTCCCGAGATCATCATTGCCTCTGATTTATTTTGATTAATTTTGTAACCTGAGATTTCCCCATATTCACCAAGACAACGCATGAGTGCTGGAATAGAGTTAAGTGGGTGTTTTATCATAACCAAAATGTCATCCGCAAAAAGTGCTATTTTATGAACCGACCCCTCCTCATCCGTCAGCCCTTGAATCTCTTCATTTTGGCGAATAGCCTCTGCTAGAGGTTCAATGCTAATCGCGAAAAGGATCGGCGACAGCGAGTCTCCCTGTCTCACACCCCTCTCCACCCTGAAGAAATCAGAACAATGACCATTAATCTTCACTCTCGACTTGGGATCTTTATAAAGCAAACGAATCCAACTGGTAAATTTTTCTCCAAAGCCCATTTCCAATAGCGTATGTTCAAGAAATTCTAGATCAATTCTATCAAATGCTTTCTCAGCGTCCAGGCTGAGAAGCATCGAAGACTGTCTATTTTTAATTGCTATTGACTGCATATTTAAAACCCTCCTTATATTACTTGTTCCATGGCGTCCTGTAATAAATCCTGTCTGGTCCGGTTTAATTAATTTCTTTATGTATTTTTGTATTCTGGTTGCTATAATTGACGTTAATATTTTATAGTCCACACACAAAAGGCTTATGGGACGATAACTAGGACACTGCAAGGGATCCTTCCCCTCTTTATGTAGTACTGTGATAATAGCTTCCGACCACGAGTCTGGGGGATCTCCTGAATTCAGAACATAGTTATATACCTTACATAACACCGGGGCGAGGTCACTCACTAAAACTTTATAATATTCTCCCGTAAAGCCATCTACTCCCGGTGATTTGTTGTTTTTGAGTTTAGCTATAGTTTCTTTTATTTCATCTTCTCTAATTGGCTCCACTAATTTTGTCGCTTCTTCATCTGTCAATTTGGTCATTTTTAAGGGGCTTAAAAATCCCTTAATTTTCTCTGTCTTTGATTCTAGGATCAGACATTTATATAGTTGTTCATAATATTTTGCAAAAGCTTGTGATATTTCTTTTGGGTGTGTTTCAATCTGATTGTTTTCTGGGTGCCTAATTCTTGGGATTACGCGACTGGACTGGGCCTTTCGAAGCTGAAAAGCCAGTAGTCTACTTGCCTTATTTCCCATTTCGTAATATTTTCTACTCATGTACCTGAAAGCCCCCTCTGCTTTGTATGTTAATACCTCATCCAGTTTCAACCTGACCTCTTTCAACTTTTTGAGCGTCTCCTCTTTTCTATTTTCTTTGTGTTCTCTCTCTAATCTTTTTATCTCATCCTCAAATTCAAGTTGTTTCGCTAGTCTTTGTTTTTTAAGTTGCGACCCTATAGATATAATTTTCCCTCTTATTGTGGCTTTTCCTGCATCCCATAACACCGAAGGAGAGACAGTATCATTATCATTCAGGGCAAAGTATTCAACCAGAGCTAATTGAATTTCCCTTTTTGTATGAATATCTGCTAATAATGAGACATTGAGCCTCCAAAATTTAAAATGATTGTTAGACCCTAAATTAATTTCCATAGTGACCGGGCTATGATCTGAAATTGTTATTGATCCTATATTGCTGTTTCTTATTCTGTATATGTCCTTTTTTGAAGTGAGGAGATAGTCTATCCTTGAGTAACTACCGTGTACATGGGACATGAATGTAAAGTCTCTATCCTTCGGATGTAAATAGCGCCAAACATCCACTAAACCTAGCTCTCTCATCATATTTAATAGAGCTTTTGACATTTTAGATTGGGGTTTCATTGTTATGGGTTGTCTATCTAATTTATTATTTAATGTACAATTGAAATCTCCCCCGATTAGGATAATACCCTCCCCTTCATCTGCCAAAAGAGCTGCAATTTTCATAAAAAAATGTGGGCAGTCTTCATTTGGTGCATATATATTTAAAATAGTTACTTTTTGTCCCGCAGCTGTTCCAACCACCATAATATAGCGGCCTTCACTATCTTGAAAAGTTTTTTCATTATTATAATACATAGATTTGTTAAATAGGATAGCCACCCCTCTTTTTTTCTCATTCCCATATGATGCACTATAAACCTGATCCACCCACTCTCTTTTTAACTTTGAGTGTTCTGATTCGGACAAATGTGTTTCTTGAATCAGCGCCACAGAACATTGCATTTTCTTTAACTGCCCTAAGATCTTTTTCCTTTTAATTGGGTTGTTGATTCCTTTTATATTATAGCTAACAAAATTCAAATAAGTCATTGTCTGGATTGTACCAAAAGTTACATGTCTGTGTATTTAAACGTATGTTATATACAAAATTCTGCCTGGACTGTATGCACATGAACAATTTATGGTCAACTATGTGTGTCAGGGGGAACAACAACAAAAAAACACAAAGAACCTTAATAAAATAAAATCGAACTTCCAAATTTCCAATCGAACACAGAGTTTTAACCCAAACTGTGTCCGATCCCCGCTGGTGTTGGGGCAGAGAGGTGTGACCTACCCTCTCTGTGGGAAAAAACACATAAAGTGCAAATAAAACCAATATTACACCTAAATGTAAGAAAGGTCTAAATGAGTGTAATCCACTCATGGTGAAAACTAACAAAACAAACAACAACCGGCATCCGTCTGGACTTAACATATGAATTGTAAATAAAATAACAACAATACATATCTTTACACTAGTGACTTAGCCTTATATGTATTCATTGTCTCTTTATCACTGTAATTACTGTCGCATTTCAGTCACTTTTTTTTTTTTTGACTACCTTGGCAGTTAAAGGTGGTTTAATCTTCTCCTTGTAGAAAGATCTTCAGGTCTGACGTCAGCATCCCCCGATCCTTCCTCTTTGCGCTGCTCCTCCACTCCTCCTTTAATTCCTCCTCGACCCGTTCCCTCTCTCCACATCGCACCTCCACTCCCAGGTCCTTCAGCACCGCCGCAGCCCTCGTCAGTGTGGAGAAGGTCTTATTTCCCGTATCCATCTTGAGCTTCAGTTGCGCCGGGTACATGCAATTTGCCTGCACGCCTTTCTTTTTGAGTTGCTTGATGACTTCGCGGACTTTTGCTCTTTTCTTTTGAAGTTCAGGGGAGTAATCTTGATCAAAAAAGATTCTCTTGTCTTGGAAAAAGATCTGCCCCTGGCTCCATGCTTGCTTTATAACTGCATCCTTAACCGCAGCATCCAGAAATCTCACAATGATGGACCTGGGGGGAGCCGCCGGGTCTGTAGGTTTGGATTGCAGTGAGCGGTGCGCTCTCTCGATCCTGACATCCAGCTCTGGTGGTAGTTTCAGCACTTTGTGCAGTAGATCTTTCACGAATCCCACCATGTTCCCTCCTTCACTTCCCTCGGGTATTTGAAAGATCCTGATATTATTTCTTCTTAGTCTATTTTGGAGATCGTCACAGGTGGCTGAAAGTTCGATATCCCGGTGAAGCAGGTATCGGAGCGCCCTCTGCTGGCGCATCACCGTATCTTCAGTTATGCCGGCCCGTTCCTCCAAATTTTTAATTCTCTCTCCATGTTCGCCCATTTGTTCTTTTATGTCTGCCACTGTTTGTTCCAGTCTGTCCAGGGACTTTTTGGTTTGATTATGCCCCTCTTGGTTTTCCCTTCGAAGTTGTTTCAGCTCCTCCAACAACCCTTGCTCGTGTTGGTCCGTGTGGCTCGTGTGGCTGGCAGCATTTAAGCTAACGTTAGAGGGGCTCCTCCGTTGTTTATCATCTTTTTCTTTCGAATTTTCTTGTTTGCTGGAAGCTTTTTGTCTCGTAGACGAATACATCATGTATTCTTTCTGATATGTGGACGGCAATTACTGTTGTCACTGATTTAAAAGTATTGTCCGACGGAGCACAGTTTCTAAGCTGCTATTCACTTCATGACGTCACCGGAAGTCCGAGATCGCGATTTTTTAACGATTAATCGTGCAGCCCTAGTAGAAAGTACCGGGATAGACAGATTTACAAGAAGGTGAGCCAAAAGTTGCTGAAGCAGGATTTGTAGGAACGTCAGACCAGATCAAGCTCCGCTGGAAGACGCTGAAAAAGGCGACTTCTACTGGGCTGTTGATTATCATCCGTGCTGCTGTTATTGTTGTGGATAGTTGTTGTGTTAGATACAGGAAGAAGAAGTGGAAATGACGGGAATTGCGTCATGATGTTCTCCGTGCGTCGCTGGTTTGATCCAGATATCCCAAATGATTAATCACCATGTATACAGGGATAACCCTGTTAGCTCACGCATGGAAACACATTATTCCCAATGTTTCAGTAACCGGAATATTGACCTTAACCCCAATTTTTACTGCATGCCATTGACTCAGCCACTATGACCCCTAGCCAATATTAGTGGAACTCTACAATACATCCCAGAGCAGTGTTTTTGATCTCCATGCCACGCTTGTTACTTCCTGCAGTAGTCGACTCGTTACTTAGCAACCATATCAACACAAATAACAGAGGTATGCTGGGTATTGACGTAAACGGCTGGAACAGACGGATGTGTGAAGGTGTGAAAACGCAGCATTAATTAGGATTAACTGGCTCTTACTGCATCATTTCAGGTGGTTTTTGGTGCAGGGAGGGGCCATAAATAAAACGTTTTAGTTCAGTTGTAATTATTGATAAAACATCAGGGAGGATCTGAGTATTCTAGTATCAATAATCTGATAATCTGATAAGAATCTGAAGACGATTCCTGGGACTGACCGGCGTCGTGCGGCGGCTCCAGACTTCCTGCCGACCACTCGCAGCACGCAGAGTCCGGGCTCAGCCCGGCGCCCCACGCAGGCTCCGCCCCCGGAGGGAGGCGGGCGACGCCCTCCACGCCCAACTCCCTGGAGGAAGAAGAGTTTGTTAGCGGTGAGAGCAGGAAGTGGAGGTGGGACTGGGAGCAGGAAGTGGAGGTGGGACTGGGCGGAGCGGCTCACCTGTCGGTGCAGGTGGAGGAGGAGGAATCTGGGAACATGATGAAGGTGCTGCCGTCTCCGCCCGCCGCCTGCTGGAGAGGAAACACGATCACGCTGATGGTCATGTGACAGAAGTGACTGTAGAAGTTTAGAAGGCTCAGAGCCACGATTGGTTACTGTGTTACTGCAAAGAGCCACATCAACTACCCATGATCCCTCACTCCATCAACTACCCATGATCCCTCACTCCCTGCTCTCTCTGAGACATAAAAATAAAGAAAACGGAAAGGTGGAATCCTGCAATCTTATTGGTTGTTAACTGTGGTAAAATGATCTGATTGGTTGTTAACTGTGGTATAATGATCTGATTGGTTGTTAACTGTGGTATAATGATCTGATTGGTTGTTAACTGTGGTATAATGATCTGATTGGTTGTTAACTGTGGTATAACGATCTGATTGGTTGTTAACTGTGGTATAATGATCTGATTGGTTGTTAACTGTGGTATAATGATCAGATTGGTTGTTAACTGTGGTATAATGATCTGATTGGTTGTTAACTGTGGTATAATGATCAGATTGGTTGTTAACTGAGGTATAATGATCTGATTGGTTGCTAACTGTGGTATAATGATCTGATTGGTTGTTAACTGTGGTATAACGATCTGATTGGTTGTTAACTGTGGTATAATGATCTGATTGGTTGTTAACTGTGGTATAATGATCTTATACCACGGCTTCTACTCTAAAGTCTCATCACAGCAGATCATTCCACGTCAGGGAAGCAACAATGTTTCCATGACAACAACCAACTGGTACAGATTTGTTGACGGTTACAGCAGGTAGCAAAAAGTAGCTGGTGTTAAAGTTTATTTTTTATTTTTCTTAACAATTAATGAGGCATGTTGACTGTAAACTTTGATCTCCGGGGAGGAGCTAACGATGGATGGATGGATGGATTGAGGAGTTCCTGTCTCCGACACCTGGAGAGATGGACTATTGTTTTCCACAGTGGGGCTATTTTTCCTGGATAATATGTATTTCTGATTGATTAAAAACTACATCAAATAGATTGTGTATCTTTCATATTTACATTTTTGGTAACCGTTTTATAAAAGCAATATATCACTTGGCGTCGGGCCGGAGACGCCGCTCAGCTGTGATATAATGAGCGTATACCACGGCCTGTCGGGATGTGTTGCTTCAATATTAATAATTAATTTATATTATATATATATTAAACTCTCCCACTCTGTTAAAAACATCCTGTGTTTTTAAAAAGGGAAAAGAGACGGGAAAGAGCCGGGAAAAGAGCCGCGCGACGCCGGGAAAAGAGCCGCGCGACGCCGGGAAAAGAGCCGCGCGACGCCGGGAAAAGAGCCGCGCGACGCCGGGAAAAGAGCCGCGCGACGCCGGGAAAAGAGCCGCATGACTCCGGGAAAAGAGCCGCATGATGCCAGGAAAAGAGCTGCATGCAGCACCACGAGCCGCGGGTTGGCCACCCCTGCAATAAACAATGAACAAACAAACAACAGAACCTCCTTCACCTCTTCCTCCTCCTCGTCTTCCTCCTCCTCCTCGTCTTCCTCCTCATCCACCAGCAGACTCTCCAGACTCTGTGGATGGAACTCCACCTCCTCCTCCTCCACCTCCTCGGGCTCCGCCCCCTCTCCAGGCTCCGCCCCCTCCCCTGGCTCCGCCCCCTCCCCCCTGGTGGGACTCGGGGAGAAGCTGGAGCAGAAGGTCAGGGGGTGGAGCTTCTCTGCCCAGCGGCTCCGCCCCTGACGAGGCTCCACGTCCGATTGGTCGACCGACAAGCAGGAGGCGTTGGCCTCGCCGTGCTGGAGACAGGAAACAGGAAGTGACCCGGGCGTAGAGGACGATGGGTGACGGTGAAGGGTTAGTTCTGGTTAGAAAAGTGTTAGTTCTGGTTAGAAAAGTGTTAGTTCTGGTTAGAAAAGTGTTAGTTCTGGTTATAAACGGGTTAGTTATGGTCATTAACGGGTTAGTTATGGTTAGTAATGGGTTAGTTATGGTCATTAACAGGTTAGTTATGGTTAGTAATGGGTAAGTTATGGTCATTAACAGGTTAGTTATGGTTAGTAATGGGTTAGTTACGTTATTAAGGGGTTAGTTATGTTATTAAGGTGTTAGTTATGGTTCTAAAAGGGTTAGTTATGGTTATTAACAGGTTAGTTATGGTTAGTAATGGGTTAGTTATGGTCATTAACAGGTTAGTTATGGTTATTAATGGGTTAGTTGATGACGGTGCAGGTCTGAGGAGGAACTAACCAGTTTCCTGAACCACATTGGCAGCTTCCCGTTGGTCTGCAGCAGCGGCGCCACTGGAACACACAAACATCAACGTTGAGGAGTCGGACCGTGTGCAGGAGCACCAGGGGCACCAGGGGCACCAGGGGCACCAGGGGCACCAGGGGCACCAGGGGCACCAGGAGCTCCTAGTGCTCCACGTCTCATTTTCCAAGGTTCGTTGACGACGATATTTTGTCAGAATTTTAGTTGTCGATAGCAACTTTACCAGGAGTCGGGTCCGGTCTGGCTGGAGTCCTCAGGTCTGCAGCTTCCTCCTCCTCCTCCTCTTCCTGAAGAGGCCGAGCCGCAGGAACCGTGAAGGTCTCCCTCCTTCAAAATAAGAGCGGGGGAAATGAGGCTCGGTGGCCCGGTGGCCCGCGGCGCTGTGGCCCGGCGGCGCTGTGGCCCGGTTCCCGGTTCACCCACCTGAGGCTGGGCTGCTTCCTGCTGGCGGCTGCAGGTACGACTCTGAGGCCCCGCCTCCTCCTCATGGTGCTGGTCATGTGACTGTCCAGCTTCCACACGAACACGCAGCTAAACGAGGAGAAGAGGTTAGCTGGGGGCGGGGCTAAGGGGGCGGAGCTACAGAGACCGGGGGCGTGGCTACGGGGGCGGGGCTACATGGGAGGGGCGGGGCTACGGGACCGGGGGGCGTGTCCAGGAACTCACCTGTCTCCTGACACCGAGATCAGGTGTCTGCAGTCCTGGCTGAACCTCATGCAGGTGATGAACTCTGAGGAGAAGGTCCAGACACGGGTTAGTTCTGGTTATAAACGGGTTAGTTATGGTTATAAAGGGTTAGTTATGGTTATAAACGGGTTGGTTGTGGTTATAAACGGGTTAGTTATGGTTATAAACGGGTTAGTTATGGATATAAAAGGGTTAGTTATGGATATAAAAGGGTTGGTCCCGGTTATTAACAGTATTAGTGCTGGTTATAAAAGGGTTAGTTATGATTATAAAAGGGTTAGTTCTGGTTATTAATGGGTTGGTCCCGGTTATTAACAGTATTAGTGCTGGTTCTAAAAGGGTTAGTTCTGGTTATTAACGGGTTGGTCCCGGTTATTAACAGTATTAGTGCTGGTTCTAAAAGGGTCAGTTATGGTTATAAAAGGGTCAGTTATGGTTATAAAAGGGTCAGTTATGGTTATAAAAGGTATTAGTGCCGGTTATAAGAAGGTTCTGTGTTTCACCTGAGTGTCCGAACAGCGTGGCCACACACTCTCCGGTCTCGTAGTCGAAGATGGTGATGTTTTTGTCGGAGCAGCTGGTGGCGAAGAATGAGCCGGACGGATCCATCTGCACCTGCGGGAGGAGGTTGGATTAGTTTGTGTTGGGACGTTGGTGGGATTAGTTGGTGTTGGGTGGTTGGTTGGATTAATTGGTGTTGGGACGTTGGTTGGATTAGTTGGTGTTGGGACGTTGGTTGGATTAGTTGGTGTTGGGACGTTGGTTGGATTAGTTGGTGTTGGCGGCGGGACGTTGGTTGGATTAGTTGGTGTTTGCGGCGGGACGTTGGTTGGATTAGTTGGTGTTGGGACGTTGGTTGGATTAGTTGGTGTTGGGGGCGGGACGTTGGTTGGATTAGTTGGTGTTTGCGGCGGGACGTTGGTTGGATTAGTTGGTGTTTGCGGCGGGACGTTGGTTGGATTAGTTGGTGTTGGGGGCGGGACGTTGGTTGGATTAGTTGGTGTTGGGACGTTGGTTGGATTAGTTGGTGTTGGGACGTTGGTTGGATTAGTTGGTGTTGGGACGTTGGCTGGATTAGTTTGTGTTGGGACGTTGGTTGGATTAGTTTGTGTTGGGACGTTGGTTGGATTAGTTTGTGTTGGGACGTTGGTTGGATTAGTTTGTGTTGGGACGTTGGTTGGATTAGTTTGTGTTGGGACGTTGGTTGGATTAGTTTGTGTTGGGACGTTGGTTGGATTAGTTGGTGTTGGTGGCGGGACGTTGGTTGGATTAGTTGGTGTTGGGACGTTGGTTGGATTAGTTTGTGTTGGGACGTTGGTTGGATTAGTTGGTGTCGGGACGTTGGTTGGATTAGTTGGTGTTGGGACGTTGGTTGGATTAGTTGGTGTTGAGACGTTGATTGGATTAGTTGGTGTTGGGACGTTGGTTGGATTAGTTGGTGTTGGGACGTTGGTTGGATTAGTTAGTGTTGAGACGTTGGTTGGATTAGTTGGTGTTGGGACGTTGGTTGGATTAGTTGGTGTTGGGACGTTGGTTGGATTAGTCGGTGTTGGGACGTTGGTTGGATTAGTTGGTGTTGGTGGTGGGACGTTGGTTGGATTAGTGAGTGTTGGGACGTTGGTTGGATTAGTTGGTGTTGGGACGTTGGTTGGATTAGTTGGTGTTGGGACGTTGGTTGGATTAGTTGGTGTTGGGACGTTGGTTGGATTAGTTGGTGTTGGGACGTTGGTTGGATTAGTTGGTGTTGGGACGTTGGTTGGATTAGTTGGTGTTGGGACATTGGTTGGATTAGTTGGTGTTGGGACGTTGGTTGGATTAGTTGGTGTTGGGACGTTGGTTGGATTAGTTGGTGTTGAGACGTTGGTTGGATTAGTTGGTGTTGGGACGTTGGTTGGATTAGTTGGTGTTGGGACGTTGGTTGGATTAGTTGGTGTTGGGACGTTGGTTGGATTAGTTGGTGTTGGGGGCGGGACGTTGGTTGGATTAGTTGGTGTTGGGACGTTGGTTGGATTAGTTGGTGTTGGGGGCGGGACGTTGGTTGGATTAGTTGGTGTTGGGACGTTGGTTGGATTAGTTGGTGGCGGGACGTTGGTTGGATTAGTTGGTGGCGGGACGTTGGTTGGAACGTTGGTTGGATTAGTTGGTGTTGGAACGTTGGTTGGATTAGTTGGTGGTGGGACGTTGGTTGGATTAGTTGGTGTTGGGACGTTGGTTGGATTAGTTGGTGTTGGGATGTTGGTTGGATTAGTTGGTGTTGGAACGTTGGTTGGATTAGTTGGTGTTGGTGGCGGGACGTTGGTTGGATTAGTTGGTGTTGGGACGTTGGTTGGATTAGTTGGTGGTGGGACGTTGGTGGGATTAGTTGGTGTTGGGACGTTGGTTGGATTAGTTGGTGTTGGGACGTTGGTTGGATTAGTTGGTGTTGGAACGTTGGTTGGATTAGTTGGTGTTGGGATGTTGGTTGGATTAGTTGGTGTTGGAACGTTGGTTGGATTAGTTGGTGTTGGAACGTTGGTTGGATTAGTTGGTGTTGGGACGTTGGTTGGATTAGTTGGTGTTGGGACGTTGGTTGGATTAGTTGGTGTTGGAACGTTGGTTGGATTAGTGAGTGTTGGGACGTTGGTTGGATTAGTGAGTGTTGGGACGTTGGTTGGATTAGTTGGTGTTTGTGACAGGACGTTGGTTGGATTAGTTGGTGTTGGCGGCGGGACGTTGGTTGGATTAGTTGGTGTTTGCAGCGTCGTACCGACGCCCCCCGGCCCGTCGTACCTTCAGCAGCGCTCCCTCGTCGCTGGTCGAGCCCTTCAGGCATTTCTTCAGCTTCCCCGTCTCCACGTTGTAAACCCTGAAACACACGGCTCCATTCACCGTCCGGTTCACACGTTCCTGACAGCTTTAAACGGTTTTCTCTGGTTCTACCTGACGTTCCGGTCCTGGCAGGCGATGGCCACGTGCGTCCTGGTCGGGTCCAGGTCCATGTCGTACAGAGTCGTCTTCTCCACCACGTGGTGGCTCCGGGAGAACGACAAACCCTCCGCCGTCTGGACGTTAGTGGCGGTTAGTCAGAGATAAAAACAGAGGTGGACAGTGAGATCCAGAACTTTCTCTTCAGACCCAGAACTCAGACCCCATGTAGATATATAGATGTTTATTATCGATATACATATGTTAGATCTAGGTATGAGTAGGTATGAGAGAAAAAGCATTTGTTTCAGGTATACTGTAATTATTTTCGGTATAAAAATTGAATTTGGTGTTCAAAAAGTCTTTTTTCAAACTGGACTCTTGAAAAAGAGGGTCATCTTATAATCAGGGTCGTCTTATATACGGTATGGTATTGGTATGATAATGGGTTTAGAAGAACACCTGATTTGATGACATCTCAGTTCTGATAAAAACCAGGTTCCCGGTACCTGAACCCTCGATGTCTGATGTCAGAGAGATACATAAAACTGAACTACCAAACTTTTGGAGACAGAACTGGGATCAGGCATCGAGGGGTTCGGTGCTGACTGGAGTTCTCCGAGCCGGGTCTGACTGCTGTTCACCTTTACATTTCTACGACGGCGTTTGTGTTTGAGCTCTGACCTGCTCGGCTGACTGGAAGTAGATGCTCTTGTCGGCGCCGCAGCTCACCATCCGGACCTCCGGACTCACACCTGGAACAGGTAGCAGAACAGGTGACCCCGGTTCCTCTGACCCAGGAACCTCTTTAGGGACCGTTGACAAGAACCTTGGCAGGACTTCTGTTTCCTGTTTCAGATCACGAACCAGGGACGGCTCACGACACATCAGTGCAGGCTGAGAAAACATCCAACACCAGAACTGCTACGAGATGGAACATCAGGAAACCCCTCGCTCATAGGAACACAAAGCTTTTTCTGAACAATTTTATTTTGAACCAAAATTCAGGACTAAATTAATGAAACGTTGTGTTTCTGTAAAAGGTATCAGTTTATGGAACAATCTGGATACAGAAGCCAAAGAATGAAAATCAAACATTACATTTGCAATAACTTTGAGGTATTGCAAATGTCATTGGTGTCACTATGGCACTTTAAGGTGTCAATAACTTTGACCGGCGGCACTTTAAGGTGTTGCAATAGTCAAACCCAAACCCCAAACAATTAATGGTTTTTGAGGTACTTTAGAAAATAATTTCTAACCCAAATTAATACCTAGCGACGCGCTCAACGCCCCGAACTGGAATCATGCCGCGTTCCATTTACCTCGGAAATCGGAACTCGGAACTGGGAATGGCGTCACAGCCGAGTTATCAGCGTTCCAGTTACAAAGTCGGAAAACAAATGGCAACGTCAACGAAAGCTTTTCTAGCACTTGCCTTGTCTGAATACAAGCAGCTTCTGGACAAATATGCGGTCCTACTGCAACTTTCAAAACACGGTGGATGAAGAGGAAACAGAAAGGAGCACAGCTCTCTTCTAACTGTTTACAGGTGGGGCAGCCACCTTGGAATGTTAACTCGGGTGTGGTGAAGATTCTTCGACTTATAGAGTAGGAAATCCCACTTCGAGGGGCGTTCCAGTTGAAAATTCCGACTCGGAACTTGGAAATTCCGAGGACAAATTGAACGCGGCATCAGTAAAGCTCTTCCGTCTGTCTACAAAGGCATTGCTATGGGACAATACAAAGGCATTGCCATTGGACAATACAAAGGCATTGCCATTGGACAGTGTCCACTGTCCCTTTCAGGCGTCCGGGAGTCACACTGGCAATACTTTTGACCAACGGTTCCTGACAATGGCAACAATTTGACCAACGGTTCCTGACAATGGCAATACTTTTGACCAACGGTTCCTGACAATGGCAACACTTTTGACCAACGGTTCCTGACAATGGCAACACTTTTGACCAACGGTTCCTGACAATGGCAACAATTTGACCAACGGTTCCTGACAATGGCAACACTTTTGACCAATGGTTCCTGACAATGGCAACAATTTGACCAACGGTTCCTGACAATGGCAATACTTTTGACCAATGGTTCCTGACAATGGCAATACTTTTGACCAACGGTTCCTGAAAATGGCAATAATTTGGACCAACGGTTCCTGACAATGGCAATATTTCGAATCGGCAGCTTCCCTGGCGTGTCAGGGGGCGTTAACCTTGTACAGTACCGAGCAACCTTCATTCTCAACGCTCCTCACCTCCTGGTGTCGCGTTGATCCATCCAGAGTTTCAGAGAATCCAACAGAGACCAGCGGCCCTGAAACTCCCTGAACTAACGTGACGTTACCTGTGAACTTGACGGCGGTGACTGAGGCCGAGTGGTCGTTCAGCGTGTTCTCCAGGCTGTAGTCGTTCTCCAGGTTAAACACGTGGATTAATCGGTCCCTGCTGGCCGACGCCAACAACCGAACACCTGAAACCACAGGAAGCAGGAATGAGGACCACAAACCTGCACCTGGACCAACCAGGAACCTGGAACCAGGTCCTCTGGGCACATGAGACCAGAGTGGATCAACGTGGACCAACGTGGTCCAGAACCATTGATCATGTGACATTAGCGACTCCTAGCGTCTCACCTGAGGACGTGGGCGAGAACTCCAAACACGACACCTCCGAGTCGTGAGCTTCGATCTTCACGAGTTCATCCAGGAACTCCAGACCGAAGATCCTGAACACAGAAACACAGGAGCACAGAGGCCGTCAGCACCGGTACCGGGGAGCTAGCCCAGAGATAACCGGCTCGTGTTCAGAACCGGTTCTCAGTGTTTCAATTCTTTGGAATCATTTGCAAATTTTGTAAACGATTCCCTTAGGCACGTTTGGGTACCATAGGCACGTTGCGTAGCTTAGGCGAGTAACTTGCAATACTTTTCAAGTGGATGTTTCATCAAAGAGTTAGGTTTGCAGATTTTAAAAATGCATAGTTTGATTGGATTTGACTTGATTGTATTTGTCACTGGCCGACAGTTTTATTTTTGAGCGCTCAGTTCATATATCCTTTTAGAGTGGAGAATTTTTATTTCTAAAAGAAAATGGGAAATGGGAAAACGGGTAGTAGTTTACTGTAGTTGTTCTGTGTATTTATACAGTGTGAAGCGACGCTGGCTCAGCGTCTCTAGCTCAGCGTTTCTACCTCGGCGTCTCTAGCTCACGTCTCACCTGAGGTTCCCACAGCGGTCCCCGGTGGCCAGGTGCCGTCCGTCCGGACTGATGCCCAGCACCCGGATCCCTGCCTTCCCATCAGCCCCGGCGGCGGTGGTTTCCCCCTCGTTCTCCCCCACGTACAGGATCCGCAGCAGGTCCTGGAGCAGCAGAAACAGGAGCCGGTTAGCGCGCCGCGGTACCGGTTCCCGTCCCGGTTCCCTGTCGGCCGGCGGGTCCTACGTTGCTGTAGAGGTTCCTGGTCCCGGTGGTGCCGGTGGGGGGGTCGGTGGTCCAGACTCGGATGGTGCTGTCAGACGAGCAGGTGAGGAAGGAGGACGGAGGGAGGACGGCCCGGGTCGGGTCCGGCAGCTCCGGGTAAACCTGGAAACAAGGGAACAATGATGCTACCGGTGAATGTACTACTGAACGGTTTGTATTAATACTTCAGGACTCTGACGGGCAGCTCTGGTCATGTCAGCAGTACCTCAGGAAGTACTTTTAATACACCTTCCTCTTCAACGGTACCACTCCTAGCACGTGTTAGCTTGGCAGAATTTCAGACTCTCTAATTGTGGATCTGTGAGATTTCTGTTTGCATTTCTGCCATTACATTTAGTTTAGTTGGTCCCATCGTAGTATCTGGGTACTACGTGGACGATTTCTGGCAGTATTCCTGGTAGTATTTTTGGCAGTATTTCTGGTTGTAATTTCTGGCAGTATTTGTACCTGGAGGCTCCACACACAGCTACTGTGGTACAGAGCAGAGTACAGTATTTATGGTAGTATTTTAGTACCTGGAGACTCCACACACAGCTGCTGTGGTACAGAGCTGAGTACAGTATTTATGGTAGTATTTATGGTAGTATTTGTACCTCTAGACTCCACACACAGCTACTGTGGTACAGAGCTGAGTACAGTATTTATGGTAGTATTTTAGTACCTGGAGACTCCACACACAGCTACTGTGGTACAGAGCTTAGTACAGTATTTATGGTAGTATTTTAGTACCTGGAGACTCCACACACAGCTACTGTGGTACAGAGCTGAGTACATCTTCCCGGCGTTCCTCACGTCCGTGACGTCCCAGACGTAAACGCTGTGGTCGTTGTAGACGCAGGTCAGCCGGCGCTGGACGGGGTCAAAGGTCAAGGCCAGGGTGTCGGGGTGCTGCGTGCCGGGCGCCGCGGCGGCTAGCGGGTCGCTATGGAAACAGAGAGTGAGTGACAGGGCGGCTAGCGGGTCGCTATGGAAACAGAGAGGAACAAGTGATCGGCTGCCGGAAATGGCGACTCAACGCAAACGAGTGAAAATATTTATTTTATAAATAAATATATAAAAAAAAAAAAAAAAAAAAAAAAAAAAAAATATATATATATATATATATATATATATATATATATATATATATATATATATATATATATATATACACACATTTAAAAAAAAAGTAAAATAATGTAAAATATAATAAATATAATAAAATATATATTTTTATACAACAATATAAAATAAAAAATTATATATATATTTTTTTTTTGTGAATATTCTCCATTGTGGCGGCTAGCAGGTTGTTATGGAAAAAGAGAGTGAGTAACAGGAGGGTTACCGCGGTTCACCATGGCAACGCATCGTAACAGGAAGTGATCGGTAGCTACGGAAAGAGCGACTCAACGCAAACGAGTGAAAATATTTATTTTATAAATAAAAATGAAAAAAAAAATATATATATATATATATATATATACAAAATTTAAAAAATAATGTAAAATATACTAAATAATCTAATAATAAAATATATATTTTTATATTACAATATAAAATTTTTAAAAAAATATATTTTTTTGTGAATATTCTCCATTGTGGCGGCTAGCAGGTTGCTATGGAAACAGAGAGTGAGTAACAGGGCAGTTACCGCGGTTCACCATGGCAACGCATCGTAACAGGAAGTGATCGGTAGCTACTGAAAGAGCGACTCAACGCAGATGAATTTAGCAGGAAAACAAACGAATATAGACGTATATTTTTGCGTTGTGGCGGCGGCGGTCGCTGTGTAGTCCTACCCACTCTGGTGAGGTCTACGTACTATAGTAGTACTATTTCATTGTAGTATCCAGGTACTACATGGACGGTTCTCCAAACAAACAAATGTATATTTTAGTGTGGTGTCGTCGGCATGGCGGCGGCTACTCATACCTCTGCGTGAGGTCGACTCCCAGCCGGTGCGGCCGCTCCAGCGTGGTGATGAACTGCAGGTTGGACGGACTGAAGACCCGGACGAGACCGTTGGAGCAACCGCAGAAGATGAAGTCCTCGCTGACGGCCAGGCAGCTGGCCGACGCCGTCTGCAGGAGAGAGACGGGGAGAGGGTGAGACGCCGCCGGCAGGACCGGACCCTGGAGCAGCTTAAGGTGCTCCTTCGGGTGCTCCTTCAGGCTTGTTCAGGATGGTTACGCTTCCCTTGATGTGAAGCGTAACCATGGAAACCAAAACTATTCCTGTCCAGACTGTAAATATGTTTATTTCCACTAACCACTACGGTGCAACGATGAGTCGACAAATCCATTAAAATAGTCCATTTCTGGAAGTATTCTTGGAAGTATTTCTGGAAGTACTTCTGGAAGTATTTTTGGCAGTATTCTTGGTAGTATTTCTGGAAGTACTTCTGGAAGTATTCTTGGTAGTATTTACGGTAGTAGTTCTGGTAGTATTTCTGGAAAGAATTTCTGGTAGAATTCCTGGTAGTATTTCTGGAAGTATTCTTGGTAGTATTTCTGGATGTATTCTTGGTAGTATTCACGGTCGTAGTTCTGGTAGTATTCTTGGTAGTATTTCTAGGTATTATTTCTGGTAGTATTTCTGCTAGTATTCCTGTTGGTGTTTTTGGGTAGTATTTCTAGTAGTATTCTTGGTAGTATTCTTGGTAGTATTTCTGGTAGTATTCTTGGTAGTATTTCTGGTAGTATTCTTGGTAGTATTTCTGGTAGTATTTCTGGTAGTATTTCTGGTAGTATTCTTGGTAGTATTTCTGGTAGTATTCTTGGTAGTATTTCTGGTAGTATTCTAGGTAGTATTTCTGGTAGTATTTCAGGTAGTATTCTTGGTAGTATTTCAGGTAGTATTCTTGGTAGTATTTCTGGTAGTATTCTAGGTAGTATTTCTGGTAGTATTTCTGGTAGTATTTCTGGTAGTATTCTTGGTAGTATTCTTGGTAGTATTTCTGGTAGTATTCTTGGTAGTATTTCTGGTAGTATTTCTGGTAGTATTTCTGGTAGTATTTCTGGTAGTATTCTTGGTAGTATTTCAGGTAGTATTTCTGGTAGTATCTCAGGTAGTATTCTAGGTAGTATTTCTGGTAGTATTCTTGGTAGTATTCTTGGTAGTATTTCAGGTAGTATTTCTGGTAGTATTTCTGGTAGTATTTCTGGTTGTATTTCTGGTAGTATTTCTGGTAGTATTTCTGGTTGTATTTCTGGTAGTATTTCTGGTAGTATTCTTGGTAGTATTTCAGGTAGTATTCTTGGTAGTATCTCAGGTAGTATTCTTGGTAGTATTTCTGGTAGTATTCTTGGTAGTATTTCTGGTAGTATTTCAGGTAGTATTTCTGGTAGTATTCTTGGTAGTATTTCTGGTAGTATTCTTGGTATTATTTCAGGTAGTATTTCTGGTAGTATTCTTGGTAGTATTTCTGGTAGTATTTCTGGTAGTATTCATGGTAGTATTTCTGGTAGTATTCTTGGTAGTATTTCTGGTAGTATTTCTGGTAGTATTCATGGTAGTATTTCTGGTAGTATTCTTGGTAGTATTTCAGGTAGTATTCTTGGTAGTATTTCTGGTAGTATTTCAGGTAGTATTCTTGGTAGTATTTCTGGTAGTATTCTTGGTAGTATTTCTGGTAGTATTCTTGGTAGTATTCTTGGTAGTATTTCAGGTAGTATTTCAGGTAGTATTTCTGGTAGTATTCTTGGTAGTATTTATGGTAGTATTCCTGGTAGTATTCCTGGTAGTATTCTTGGTAGTATTCTTGGTAGTATTTCAGGTAGTATTCTTGGTAGTATTTCTGGTAGTATTCTAGGTAGTATTTCTGGTAGTATTCTTGGTAGTATTTCAGGTAGTATTCTTGGTAGTATTTCTGGTAGTATTCTTGGTAGTATTTCTGGTAGTATTTCAGGTAGTATTCTTGGTAGTATTTCAGGTAGTATTTCTGGTAGTATTCTTGGTAGTATTTATGGTAGTATTCCTGGTAGTATTCTTGGTAGTATTCTTGGTAGTATTTCAGGTAGTATTCTTGGTAGTATTTCTGGTAGTATTCCAGGTAGTATTTCTGTTAGTATTCTTGGTAGTATTCTTGGTAGTATTTCTGGTAGTATTCTAGGTAGTATTTCTGTTAGTATTCTTGGTAGTATTCTTGGTAGTATTTCTGGTACTATTCTTGGTAGTATTTCTGGTAGTATTCTTGGTAGTATTTCTGGTAGTATTCTTGGTAGTATTTCTGGTAGTATTCATGGTAGTAATTCTGGTAGTATTTCTGGTATTATTCTTGGTAGTATTTCTGGTAGTATTCTTGGTAGTATTTCAGGTAGTATTCTTGGTAGTATTTCTGGTAGTATTCTTGGTAGTATTTCTGGTAGTATTCTAGGTAGTATTTCTGGTAGTATTTCAGGTAGTATTCTAGGTAGTATTTCTGGTAGTATTCTTGGTAGTATTTCTGGCAGTATTTACGGTAGTAGTTCTGGTAGTATTTCTGGCAGTATTCTTGGTAGTATTTCTGGTAGTATTTCAGGTAGTATTTCAGGTAGTATTTCTGGTAGTATTCTTGGTAGTATTTCAGGTAGTATTCTTGGTAGTATTTCTGGTAGTATTTCAGGTAGTATTTCAGGTAGTATTTCAGGTAGTATTCTTGGTAGTATTTCAGGTAGTATTCTTGGTAGTATTTCTGGTAGTATTCTTGGTAGTATTTTTGGTAGTATTCTTGGTAGTATTTCTGGTAGTATTCTTGGTAGTATTTCAGGTAGTATTTCTGGTAGTATTCTTGGTAGTATTTCTGGTAGTATTCTTGGTAGTATTTCAGGTAGTATTCTTGGTAGTATTTCTGGTAGTATTCTTGGTAGTATTCTTGGTAGTATTTCTGGTAGTATTCTTGGTAGTATTTCTGGTAGTATTCCTGGTAGTATTCTTGGTAGTATTTCAGGTAGTATTTCCGGTAGCATTCTTGGTAGTATTTCTGGTAGTATTCCAGGTAGTATTCTTGGTAGTATTTCTGGTAGTATTCTAGGTAGTATTTCTGTTAGTATTCTTGGTAGTATTCTTGGTAGTATTTCAGGTAGTATTCTTGGTAGTATTTCTGGTAGTATTCTTGGTAGTATTCTTTGTAGTATTTCTGGTAGTATTCTTGGTAGTATTTCTGGTAGTATTCTTGGTAGTATTTCTGGTAGTATTTCTGGTAGTATTTCTGGTAGTATTCTTGGTAGTATTCTTGGTAGTATTCTTGGTAGTATTTCTGGTAGTATTCTTGGTAGTATTTCTGGTAGTATTCTTGGTAGTATTTCTGGTAGTATTCTTGGTAGTATTTCTGGTAGTATTCTTGGTAGTATTTATGGTAGTATTTCTGGTAGTATTCTTGGTAGTATTCTTGGTAGTATTTCAGGTAGTATTCTTGGTAGTATTTCAGGTAGTATTCTTGGTAGTATTTCTGGTAGTATTCTTGGTAGTATTTCTGGTAGTATTCTTGGTAGTATTCTTGGTAGTATTTCAGGTAGTATTCTTGGTAGTATTTCTGGTAGTATTCTTGGTAGTATTTATGGTAGTATTTCTGGTAGTATTCTTGGTAGTATTTCTGGTAGTATTCTTGGTAGTATTTCTGGTAGTATTCTTGGTAGTATTTATGGTAGTATTTCTGGTAGTATTCTTGGTAGTATTTATGGTAGTATTTCTGGTAGTATTCTTGGTAGTATTTCTGGTAGTATTCTTGGTAGTATTTCAGGTAGTATTCCTGGTAGTATTTCTGGTAGTATTCTAGGTAGTATTTCAGGTAGTATTCTTGGTAGTATTTCTGGCAGTATTTACGGTAGTAGTTCTGGTAGTATTTCTGGCAGTATTCTTGGAAGTATTCCTGTTAGTATCTTTGGGCAGTATTTCTAGAGGTGTTCCTGTTAGTATTTCTAGGTATTATTTCTAGGTATTATTTCCTCCTCCAGGTCCTCACCTTCACCTCCACCCAGGCCTCCAGGTTGCGGCTGCGTCCGAACTGACAGAGCAGGCCGGCGTTGGTGATGCAGTAGGTGTTAGCCGCCGCGAGGCCCCGCCCACACGCTACGCCGCTGAACACGCTGTTCTTCTGGTCGTCCAGGAGACCCGAGCGGCCAATCAGGGGCACCGTGCTGTTCACCTGGGGGGGGGGGGGTACAGACTGGTTACCACGGAGACCAGAGGAACCGGCCGTTACCACGGAGACCGGAGGAACCGGCCGTTACCACGGGGACCGGAGGAACCGGAGGAACCGGCGGTTACCACGGGGACCGGAGGAACCGGCGGTTAGGGTCGCCACCTTTCAGAAAATAGAAATAAGCGACACCCCCCGATTTTCAGCAGCGCAGGCGCCAAAAAACGGGACATCCACAAAACTTCTAAACTGCATAGAAATGTGTTTATTTTATATGAAAAAACAAAATGCTTTAAAGTTTAAACTGCTTTAATAGCGTTGTACTAGCATGACTGTACAGACAGACAACCATTTTTAATTAAGTAACAATTCCGTATTTCAAGGGACGGATGGCAACGCTAGGACACAGACTGGCCGTTACCACGGAGACCGGAGGACCGACGGATATCTGACATCAGGTGGGTGCTTGCCTCTCTTTGCAATATATATATTAATAATTCTCTTAATTATTCTCGGCATTATCATATTATATAGATATATTATTACATTATTATTTTATAAAATATATATTTTATTTTTAAATTAATATTCTTAATTTACTTATCCACACACACACACACACACACACACACACACACACACACACACACACACACACACACACACACACACACACACACACACACACACACACACACACACACACACACACACACACACACACACACACACACACACACACACACACACACACACACACACACACACACACACACACACACACACACACACACACAAAAATAAAGGTGTGTGTTTACCCGTCTCTCCCGGGACGCGTCCAGGTACCAGAACTTGACGTGTCGGTGTCCGGCCGTGACGAAGTAGCTGTCGTCCTGGGAGAAGGACACGGACGAGACCCGGCTGGACACCTTGTTGGTGGCGATGACGGAACCTTTCTGCTCGGAGAGACGAAGAGACCGGGTCATTGTTGCCGGGGCAACGCCCCGCTAGCGTGTGTGTGTGTGTGTGTGCGCGTGCTCACCCTCCAGTCCCACACGCTGACCGTCATGTCGTGCTGGTAGCCCACGGAGACGATGTAGCAGCCGCTGGAGGAGAACGCCACGCAGGAGACGCCGTACTTGTGTGACTGGAGCTCGGCTACCGGACCCCCACGCAGCTCCCAGACCCGCACGCAGGGCTGGTGGCCGCTCTGACAGACACACACATGGTCACACATGGTCACACATGGACACACATGGTCACACATGGTCACACATGGTCACACATGGTCACACATGGACACACATGGACACACATGGTCACACATGGACACACATGGACACACATGGTCACACATGGTCACACATGGTCACACATGGACACACATGGACACACATGGTCACACATGGACACACATGGACACACATGGACACACATGGACACACATGGACACACATGGACACACATGGACACACATGGACACACATGGACACACATGGACACACATGGACACACATGGTCACACATGGTCACACATGGACACACATGGTCACACATGGTCACACACACGCAGGGCTGGTGGCTGCTCTGACAGACACACACATGGTCACACATGGACACACATGGACACAAACACGCACACAAACACGCACACGGACACAGACACACACATGGTCACACATGGACACACATGGACACAAACACGCACACAAACACGCACACGGACACAAACACGCACATGGATACAAACACGCACACAAACACGCACACGGACACAAACACGCACATGGACACAAACACGCACACAAACACGCACACGGACACAAACACGCACACAAACACGCACACGGACACAAACACGGACACGGACACAAACACACACACAAACACGCACACGGACACAAACACGGACACAAACACGCACACGGACACAAACACGCACACAAACACGCACACACACACAAACACGCACACGGACACAAACACACACACGGACACAAACACGGACACAAACACGCACACGGACACGCACACGGACACGCACACGGACACAAACACGCACACGGACACAAACACGCACACAAACACGCACATGGACACAAACACGCACACAAACACGCACACGGACACAAACACGCACACGGACACAAACACGGACACGGACACAAACACGCACATGGACACAAACACGCACACAAACACGCACACAAACACAAACACGCACATGGACACAAACACGCACACAAACACGCACACAAACACAAACACGCACATGGACACAAACACGCACACAAACACACACACGGACACGCACACGGACACAAACACGCACATGGATACAAACACGCACACAAACACGCACACGGACACAAACACGCACATGGACACAAACACGCACATGGACACAAACACGCACATGGACACAAACACGCACACAAACACGCACACGGACACAAACACGGACACGGACACAAACACACACACAAACACGCACACGGACACAAACACGCACACGGACACAAACACGCACACGGACACAAACACGCACACGGACACAAACACGGACACAAACACGCACATGGACACAAACACGCACACGGACACAAACACGCACACAAACACGCACACGGACACAAACACGGACACAAACACGCACACAAACACGCACACAAACACGCACACAAACACGCACACGGACACAAACACGCACATGGACACAAACACGCACACGGACACAAACACGCACACGGACACAAACACGCACATGGACACAAACACGCACACGGACACAAACACGCACACAAACACGCACACGGACACAAACACGGACACAAACATGCACACGGACACAAACATGCACATGGACACAAACACGCACACAAACACGCACATGGACACAAACACGGACACAAACACGCACACAAACACGCACACAAACACGCACATGGACACAAACACGCACACAAACACGCACATGGACACAAACACGCACACAAACACGCACACGGACACAAACACGCACACAAACACGCACACAAACACGCACACAAACACGGACACAAACACGCACACAAACACGGACACAAACACGCACACAAACACGCACACAAACACGCACACAAACACGCACACAAACACGCACACAAACACGCACACAAACACGCACACAAACACGGACACAAACACGCACACGGACACAAACACGGACACAAACACGCACATGGACACAAACACGGACACAAACATGGACACAAACACGCACACAAACAGACACACAAACACGCACATGGACACAAACACGGACACAAACATGGACACAAACACGCACACAAACACGCACACAAACACGCACACAAACACGGACACGGACACACATGGACACACATGGACACATGTAACCAGACGGACTCACCTCGCCGGTGACCCGGCGTTGCCACGGTAACCAGACTCACCTCACCGGTGACCAGGTGTTTCCCGTCGTGAGAGAAGGCCAGAGCTGAGAACGGTTTCCTGGACGCGTTGACGATGTGACTCTGTTTGTTCTTCTTGGGGTCGAGCAGCACGATCACGCACCTGAAACCAGACGGGAGGTTCAAGGACGACGCTAGCACCTCCCAACAGCTAGCTCAGGCTAGCTCGGAGGAGGCGGGGCTTACCCTGCAGGGTAGGCGATGAGCCCGGAGTTGGGGTCAGAGGTCACGCCGCAGCTGCTCACGGTGCTGATGCCCAGGACTTTCTCCAGAGTCACCTGGAAACGGAAAACACACCGACCAACGGGCCGTCAGACGTCGGGTTGGCGGCACCGGCGGACTAGCTAGGACTAACTAGGACTAGCTAGGACTGTGACGGGAGGATGGGGGGGACTCGGAGGTAGCAGAGGAGGACTTTAAAGAGGACCAAGAGCAGAGACGGTCCACATTTACCATAAAACATTTTGACCGTATAGGAATGTAATTTTTGCCATTGACCCGGTCTTTGTACGTTTTGACCGTATAGAAACGTAATTCTTACCATTGTAAGAATGAGATGAACCTGCTGGATTTACTGCCCTTACTTTTTAACAACTGGTGCTTATTATTTTACCTCTTTTCTTATAATTGTATTTGTTATTTACTGTTTAATTGTGTCTTGCTGTTTTTAATGTTGATGTAAAGCACTTTGAATTACCTCGTGTTGAATTGTGCTGTACAAATAAACTTACCTTTTTTGCCAAAAAATGATATGACAAGCCCAGACAAACTATATTTAAATCAACCTTCTCTTATTTATTGCTAAATATCATAATCACTGTACTAAATGTGCTAGCCAACGTCCAAATATAATTGTTCTCAAAGCTATATTAATATCAGTGTTTCCTCTACATTCATTCATTAAATCATAGCCGCCACGCCTGAAAATTTTATTTTATTTAAAAAAAAAAAAAAAAAAAAAATTGTGCAAATGCACCATCGCCGCATTTCTCCACCTTCACAGCACAGCCTGTGTGATGATGAGCGCAACGGCGGGGGGAGGGGAGGGGAGGGAGGGAGTGGGGTGTTTGGGGGATCCTATTGGAGTTAACTACTCGCGAGGGGGATCATCTTGCAGCATGTATGCTGCTCAGCATCAATGGCCCACCTCTGGGAGAATTTCCCTACAACAGAGCCTTAGAGCTCTTCTTTAAAAAGCCAAGGAAAATTAAGTGCTCTGAGCCTGGGTGCAAACTTTTGCCGCGTTCCATTTACCTCGGAAATCGGAACTGGGAACTAGGAATGGCAGCCATCTTGGAATGGTAACTCGGGGGTGGTGAACAGCCCCCGAATCTCCCACTCAGAAGGCGCGCCGATTTTCCCCAGTGGCCAACCGCGGTACTGCAACCAAAAATCCCGTGGGGCCCAGAAAGCTTTTTTCCCATAGACCGCAATAGTAAAAGAGAAGCCTCTAAAACTGTTCACAGGAACCTCCAGCTGTAATCACCGGCAATTACTAATCTTTGTATTCTATATTTTTAAGTCATGGACTTTATATCCGTCAAAAATGTTTTATAACGGCCAGAAAAGTCAAAGAAAAGTTTCTTTCTGGGCCTGACGTCACAGCCGTGTCCGTGCATTCCACGGACGTATTATATTAATATATATTATGTAATTATATTATATTAATACATTAATAATATATGTAATACTATACATGTAATAATATACATTAATTAATATATTATATTAATACATATTATATTAATACTCGCGTCATTGCCCCGGGGCATGATGGGAGGCCCCAGAGCATCATGGGAGGTGACTCAACTGAGCATGCTCTATGAGCCCCTTAACGCGGAAGTAAACCCGGAAGTCAGAAATTTTTTCGGCGTATGCGCCGCTGAGCAAAATGCATTGAAATGAATGGGCGGCCATTTTCAATATCCCATCTAGTTCTATAATACATCCATGGTGGTGAAGCTTCTCCCACTTTCCCAGTAGGAAATCCCACTTCGAGGGGCGTTCCAGTTGAAAATTCCGACTGGGAACTGGGAAATTCCGACTTCCAAGGACAAATGGAACGCGGCATTGGTCATTGAGTCTACACAGCCTCATCTAGCTGATGTTTACATGTTATTTATTTAATGTTATTGTTTTTATTTATTTTTTACATTTTCAACTGGTTAGAGTTGAAGTTGAAGTAACATTTATTTTTTGTTCAGGGATTGTTCTTCAAAAGTTCAGGGATAAAAGCCAATAAATAGGTTTTGAAAGTTACATTTGCTGTCAAGTGGTTATTTGTGTACGCCGTACATTTACGCCGCCGCCACCCCCCCGGGAAGCATGCCCCCACTGCTGAAAAAATTCCTAGAGGAAACACTGAATATCATATTCAGACAGTCTTAAACAGCAGAAACCCCAAAGCAGTTAAAACCAGAAGCTTATGTGAAAAATATTTCCAGATTTATTTATTTTTTCCTCCTTAAACCTCAAGCCTTCTATTTTATTTTGAGATATAATTTACTGTCCTTAATTTGTAACTGCATTTTATCCTGAAGTTTTGTACCTTTTCTGTATATATTTATAAATAACAATAATTTAAAAAAAAAGTAAAAGTAAACGTGAAGGTGTGTCAACGTTTTTCCCTATGGAGAATTTCTAGTGCTAAAATTAAATAAATAACTACATAATTAATTAATTAAAATGGTAATTAAATATATCATTAATTAATTAAATGTGTAATTTATTAATTAAATACTGAAATAAATAATTAAATAGTGAAATAATTAAAAAAAAATTTTTTTACTTAAAATGAATTGTATTTTAATTAAATAATGACATATTTCCTTCTAATTTTTTTTCAATTTTTTTTCCCCCTTCCTCTTTATACCTCAAGCCTTCTATTTTATTTTGATATATAATTTACTGTCCTTAACCTGTAACTGCATTTTATCCTTTTCTGTATACATCTGTTAATAATAATTAAAAAACATTTAAAAAAAGGAAACGTGAAGGTGTGTTAACGTTTTTCCCTATGGAGGATTATAAATACATATATAATTAATTAATTAAAATGGGAATTAAATATATCATTAATTAATTAAATGTGTCATTAATTAATTAAATACTGAAATAATTAAATAGGGAAATAATTAAAAAATAATTTACTTAAAAATAATTTACATATTTATTTATTTTACTTTTTTCTTTCCTCCTTAAAATTCAAAACTTCTATTTTATGTTTATATATAAATTTACTGTCCTTAATTTGTAACTGCATTTTATCCTCAAGTTTTGTACCGTTTCTGTGTATAATAAAAAAATAAAATAATAACACAAAATAATTTAAAAAAAAAGTAAACGTGAAAGTGTGTTAATGTCTTTAGTATTAATTCACTAAACAAACGTGGTGTTTGTTGAAATGTCGCGAGGTCGCAGATTCCTCCGCGACACCGGTGTCATGTTTTGTTTTGTCTCCCGTCTACAGCCTGATTTACGGTTCCGCGTTAAATCGACGGCGTACGGAACGCGGCGAGGCGCACGTAGGTTGTGCGTTGGTGTGACGCGGAACCATAAATCAGCTTTACAGCGTTTAGTTAGCTTGTTGCTGGGAAAACTTTTGCTGCGTCGCTGGGAGTTTAGCCCATTTAGAGCCGAAAAAAACTCCCACAGTTTAAAGATTTATGTTAATACAGGTTTCCCTTGGGGAGAAAATCCAAAAAGTGCAACAAAAACACAGTAAAAAGTGATGTTTTATCCCGGAACGGAGAGCGGGGCGGAGCGGCGACGCTACCCGGCTGCCGGAGCTCCTCTTCGGCTGGCTCCTCCTGGCTGTCCGCCTCCTCCCCCCGGGGGCTCCGGGGGCTCCACAGTCCGCTCCCTCCGCCATGACACCGGGATTAGCTGCGGTTCTCCGGCTCCATCGACCGCTGGAGGGTTTTATTGGTTTTATTGGTTGTTTTTGTTGTTTAATGGTCGTCTAACTAACGGTGTCGACAGCTGGAGCCGCGGCTGAAACCTGACACCTCCGTGAGGCGGGACCCGGTTCAAACCGAGGCCCCGCCCACCGGCCCGGGCTCAGCCAATGAGAGGCCGAGGGGGCGGGGCCAGGGTAGAGGGGGCGGGGCTTGATGATCCTCGGTACCAGTTTATAAAACTAAACATCTGATTAAACTTTAATCACTATCATTTCATTTTATTTATTTTTTCATTTAATTGAATTTTTTCTATTCTTTTCTTTCTTTTTCTTTCTTTCTCTTCCATCCTTTCTTCCTTCTGTCATTTCTTTCTTTCTTCCATCCTTTCTTCCTTCAATCATTCATTTCTTTCTTTCTTTCTTTCTTTCTTTCTTTCTTTCTTTCTTCCTTCCCTTCCTTCCGTCATTCCTTTCTTTCTTTCATCATTTCTTCCTTCCTTCTGTCATTTCTTTCTTTCTGTCATTTCTTTCTGTCATTTCTTTTTTTCTTTCTTTCTTTCTTTTTTTCTTTCTTTCTTTCTTTCTTTCTTTCTTTCTTTCTTTCTTTCTTTCTTTCTTTCTTTCTTTCTTTCTTTCTTTCTTTCTTTCTTTCTTTCTTTCTTTCTTTCTTCTTCGGTGGTGGAGGTGTGTCTGCAAACTTTGTTAGTTTTTTCTTTTCCTAATGTTCTTTTTTGGATCATAATTGTTTGTGAATTTTGTGTTTGAGTTTAGTTTAGTGTTAGTTTTACGTGTTTTTTTCCGTGTCTCGTGGTGAGGATGGTGACCCAGCAGCTCCACCGTGGAGCCCAGTCCAGCTCCACCGTGGAGCCCAGCAGCTCCACCGTGGAGCCCGGCCCAGCTCCACCGTGGAGCCCGGACCAGCTCCACCGTGGAGCCCAACAGCTCCACCGTGGAGCCCGGCACAGCTCCACCGTGGAGCCCGGCCCAGCTCCACCGTGGAGCCCGGACCAGCTCCACCGTGGAGCCCGGCCCAGCTCGCCAGCATAAGTTCTAATTTTCTTGCCCACTCAGATAAACTACACAGACTTCCGTGACTCGTAATACCTTAACTTTGACTGAATCTGGTGCAGTAATTCGGCGCAGTCTTAAAAACAAGTTGCAGACCGCTCAAAATAAGTTAGTCATTTTAAAACTACATCCTTGTACTCATTTGAAAATCGCTCATTTTAAATTAGTAAATTACTTAAATGTACAAAAATAAATAAATAAAAAATATAGATAGATAAAAAAAATTATAAATAAATTAAAAATAAATAACTTAAAAAAAGTAAATAACTTAAATGTACAAAAAATGTAAAAGAAACAAATAATAAAAACAATTAATTAAATTTAAGAAAAATTAAAAATAAATAAATACATTTAAAAAAAAAGTAAATTACTTAAATGTTAAACAGAAGGCAGTGCAGACCAAAATGGTCATTGCACATAAAATAGTAAACAGAAGTGCGCGTCCCTGTCTGGCTGACCTTTCTAACCCCGTGAGAGCCGTGCACACACACAGCACTACAGGCAGCCTGGTACGTTTCATTCCTTTGAGCTTTAAAAATCATTTAGGTAAAAACACTTTTTCATATGAGCTGCCCACCCTAATATAACCCTAATATATAATAATAATAATAATAATAATAATAATAATAATATACCCTAACCCTAACCCTCAAACTGATCTCAAATGAGAGGAGCTTTAAATTCCACCTGAAATTACACCTGCCCACTTGACATTTGAGTTTTATCTTTATATTTCTGTGGTTTGATCTGTGTTAATGTTTCTGTGTTTTTAGTTGTTTTGTTTGGTCTTGTTTTCTTATCAGGAGCCAATAATAAACTAACATCCTTTTTTTCGTCAGCTTTTATAAACATCCTGGACCGCGATGGCTTTATTGTGTTTTAATCTTCGACAACTTTTATCATTAATGTGAGACTGCAGTGCAGATATTCATGTATGTTTTTCTTTAAAGATTGTCTAATAAATCAATCAATCAATCAAAAGTATGGAGTTTTGGACGCAGAGAAGAAAAATGTTCCGATGCCGTTTTTGCATCGTAACATTTTTAGTTTTTTGGTGATTATTATTTTCCAGTGAGTTTCTTTATTCAGAAAACCAGACCGGTCCTGGATCCTGAAACAGGGACCGGTCCTGGATTCTGGACCCGGGACCGGTCCTGGATCCTGAAACAGGGACCGGTCCTGGATTCTGGACCCGGGACCGGTCCTGGATCCTGAAACAGGGACCGGTCCTGGATCCTGAAACAGGGACCGGTCCTGGATCCTGAAACAGGGACCGGTCCTGGATTCTGGACCTGAACCAGAAGAACTGAGACCCGTCAGACTGAATCCCTTTTATTCCAAACAACTCAGGAAATAAAACTTTATTTAACAAACTTCAGCAAAGTTTGTGAAAGAGTTAAAAAGCTTCGTCCCCGACCAGAACCGGCCAGAACCGGTCGGTTCCGGATCCCTTCACCGTTCTGTTCCCCGTGGACCCGGTTCTGGCGGGTCCAGAAGTGCGTTTGCATAATTAACTCTGATCAAAGTGCAGTTATTGATCCATCAATCAATCAATCAGGACGAGACGGGAACAGATTAAACATCGTGATCCGTTTTCACAAGAAAATAACTTTTACAACCAGAACCAGAACCAGCAGGAGATCCGGCTCTGCCGGGAACCCGGAACCCCCGACCCGGGTCCAGGGGGTCCGGATCAGAACCGGGGCGGCCGCTCATCGACGGGCCGGAACCGGAACCGGCCGTCATCCGGGCCGCCGCGTCTCACCGGCGTCACGTCCAGGACCAGAACCAGAACCAGAACCTCCTGGTTCCAGAGGTCCAACCAGAACCGGCCCGGTTCAGGAGTCGGCAGCTTTGATCCTCGTCAACTCTATTTGTTCCAACAAATTGAACTGAAGTGGAGACCCATCCAAGATGGCCGCGCGTCGGAGAGACCCTTCCAACACTGCAAAAACTCTAAATCTTAACAAGAATATTTGTCTTATTTCTAGTTAAAACGTCTCATTTTTAGTTTAAAAAAAATCTCATTACACTTAAAACAAGAGTCATTACCAGAAAACAACAATTTTCACCTGTTTCAAGTAGATTTTCACTTAAAATAAGTAGAAAAAAAGATTTTTTTGCTTGTAATGAGAAGATAGATCTTGTTCCACTGGCAGATTTTTCTACTTATTTCAAGTGAAAATTTACTTGAAACAGGTGAAAATTGTGAAATAAGTTATTTTTCTGGTAATGACTCTTGTTTTAAGTGTAATGAGATTTTTTGACTAAAAATGAGACATTTTAACCAGAAATAAGACAAATATTCCTGGTAAGATTTGGAGGTTTTGCAGTGATGATGGCGGCCGCGCTGAACGTCAGCTCCAACAGGCAGCGTGAGTCTATGAGGCGTCTACGTATAAATGTCTATGTCCGCGTGAAGGAGGAGGTCTGGACCGGGATGGAGGGATGATGGAGGGATGGATAAAGTCCCAGGGCCGTGATTTTATTAGTTATTCATCAGTTTCTCAGGATCTTTCGTCTCTTTCGGCTCCAAACAGGTCAAAGGTTCGGTTCCGCTGGACTCGCTGGCGTCTTTCGTGGAATCAAACCGATTAAAAGCTTTGAACAGAAGCGGGAAAAACATCTTAACACCTGGGAAGGTTTGGGTAAACGACGCGGAGATGTCGCCTCCAAGGCAGCGTGTAAACAGAACTGAAGGAGTCGCTGCAGCCGGTGAAGGTTAGAGACCAGACCGCACAAACCGGACCGTTCAGAGTTGTGGTCCCACGTCTGCAGCGTCTCCACGGTCAAGTCTTTGGAGCAGCGGCAGGTCAGAGGTCACCCCGGGAGGTCGGAGGTCACCCCGGGAGGTCGGAGGTCACCCCGGGAGGTCAGAGGTCACATCTTCTTCATACTTGCATCAAAACATTTCAATCACACTAGAAAAAGGCGAGTTAAGACGATAAGGACACGAGTGTCTGCAGGAGTTCCCTTCGGAGAGGTCGTTGTCGTCGCCGTGGAGACGCTCGGCTCTGCGGAGGAAGAGGAGACACAGTTAGACTCTGCAGGAAATTCGGTTGAAACTGTTTAAAGGGGCCACGTTATGCTGTTACAGGTTTGTGAGGAGTCACCTACGAGGTTCTAAGGAGCTGTATGTAAGAGCAATAATAAAACAAATCATAAAATGACCCCGATATGTCAACAGACATTTAAAAATCATGTTCATTTCAAATACTTATGTCACTGACAACAGCACTCAAGCCAGGATATTCCAGTTTAAAAAGAGGAGTTGCAGCCCTCAACTGATGTTTATGTTGAAGCTCCACCCTCCACCTATCTCCCAATCACCAAGTCAGTATTGTTTCTGAAGCTCCACCCTCCACCTATCTCCCAATCACCAAGTCAGTATTGTTTCTGAAGCTCCACCCTCCACCTATCTCCCAATCACCAAGTCAGTATTGTTTCTGAAGCTCCACCCTCCACCTATCTCCCAATCACCAAGTCAGTATTGTTTCGGCATCCGGGTTGCCAGCTCGGCTCTAATTATGGCAGCCATGGCAGCCTACGTTCCTGCTGCATTCTGCAGCCTACCTGGCAACCTCTGGTCGGGGGGAGGAGGGGGAGGGTACACGCCGCTCAACAATATTTTGAAAGTGACTGCAGTACCAGTTTTGGCCATTTCTTACAGACGGCTCCTTTAAACGGGGAAACCCAACCCTGGACTGAAGCAGGAACTCTGAGGTTCCTGGTCTTCAAACTCTGCAGTCCACGGGAGTCTCTCCCCGACTCCACGAGAATCTCTCCCTTCCCGACTCTACGAGAGTCTCTCCCTTCCCGACTCTACGGGAGTCTCTCCCTTCCCGACTCTACGGGAGTCTCTCCCCGACTCTACGGGAGACTCCACCCGACTCCACGGGAGTCTCTCCCCGACTCCACGAGAGTCTCTCCCTTCCCGACTCTACGGGAGTCCCTTCCCGACTCTACGGGAGTCTCTCCCCGACTCCACGAGAGTCTCTCCCTTCCCGACTCTACGGGAGTCCCTTCCCGACTCTACGAGAGTCTCTCCCTTCCCGACTCTACGAGAGTCTCTCCCTTCCCGACTCTACGGGAGTCTCTCCCCGACTCTACGGGAGACTCCACCCGACTCCACGGGAGTCTCTCCCTGACTCCACGGGAGTCTCTCCCTTCCCGACTCTACGGGAGTCCCTTCCCGACTCTACGGGAGTCCCTTCCCGACTCTACGAGAGTCTCTCCCTTCCCGACTCTACGGGAGTCCCTTCCAGACTCTACGAGTCTCTCCCTTCCCGACTCCAAGGGAGTCTCTCCCCGACTCTAAATTAGCTAGAGGTTAGCCGAGTTCCAACCGACCCATGGATATTAAGGTTAGAGACCAGACCGCACAAACCGGACCGTTCAGAGTTGTGGTCCCACGTCTCCACGGTCAAGTCTTTGGAGCAGCGGCAGGTCAGAGGTCACCCCGGGAGGTCGGAAGTCACCCCGGGAGGTCAGAGGTCAACCCGGCAGGTCAGAGGTCACCCCGGGAGGTCGGAGGTCACATCTTCTTCATACTTGCATCAAAACATTTCGAGTCTCTCCCCGACTCCACGGGAGTCTCTCCCCGACTCTAAATTAGCTAGAGGTTAGCCGAGTTCCAACCGACCCACGGATATAAAGAACCTGCTCCAGAATCAAAGATGAGACGAGGGGTGGTTAGCGTTAGCATAACATGGCCCCTTTAAAAGGCTGGTTCAGCCCGCCGGCCGGCCCGGTTTACCTGGTTCTGGTTTACCTGGATCAGGACCGGATCAGGACCGGAAAACGTGCACCGCGCGGATCACGTACTGCCGACAGATCGGACACTCGCTCATCCTCTTCCCGCACTTGGTGCAGGTGACCATGTGACCGCATTCCAGCAGCACGCAGTCGATGGGCGAGTCCATGCAGATCCTGCACAGGTTCTCCTCCAGACCCGGACCCGGACCTGCAGAGTCTTGGGGGACAAGGGGGGTCGGGTGAGACCAGAACAGACCTGGTTCTGATCAGGACGTAGGAACGTCGGTGAGAACTCACCTGCAGCGTTGACGGAGTTCGCTGCTGAAACACAAACAAGGACACGATTATGAAGATTTAAAGACTTATTGTCAGATTCCCTTTATGTCCTCCCTCCCTCCCTTCCTCCCTCCCTCAGTACACATGAAAAACGCACGCACGAATAAACTCGAAATATCGAGAAAAAAAGTCAAAATTTTGTGAAAAAAGGCACGAAAGACCGCACGAAAAAAGTGGAAATTTTGAAAAAAAGTTGAAAGGTCGAGAAACTCACGCACGAAAAAACGCACACACGCACAAAAAAACGCACGCACGAAAAAAACGCATGCACGCAAAAACGTACGCACGAAAAAACGCACGCATGCACGAAAAAACACATGCACGCACGGAAAAACGCACGCACGCAAAAACGCATGCACACACCAAAAAACGTGCACACGCACGCATTAAAGAACGCACGCACGCAAAAACGTACGCACGAATAACGCACGCATGCACGAAAAAACGCACGCATGCACGAAAGAACGCACGCATGCACAAAAAAACGCACGCACGCACGAAAGAAGGCACGCACAAAAAAACGCACGCACGCACAAAAAAACGCACGCATGCACGAAAGAATGCACGCATGCACGAAAGAAGGCACGCACAAAAAAACGCACGCACACACAAAAAAACGCACGCATGCACAAAAAAACGCATGCATGCACGAAAGAACGCATGCATGCACAAAAAAACGCACGCACAAAAAAACGCACGCATGCACGAAAAAAAACGCACGAAAAAACGCACGCACACACCAAAAAACGTGCGCACGCACGCATTAAAGAACGCACGCACGCAAAAACGTACGCACGAAAAACGCACGCATGCACGAAAAAAACGCACGCACGAAAAAACGCACGCACGCACGAAAAAAACGCACGCACGCACGAAAAAAACGCACACATGCACGAAAGAACGCACGCACACACAAAAAAACCGCACGCACGCTCGAAGAAACGCAGGCACGCACGAAAAAACGCAGGCACGCTCGTAAAAACGCACGCACACCCGAAAAAACGCACGCATGCACGCACGAACGCACCCTCCCTCCATCTCTTCCCTCCCTCTTCCTCACCCAGCAGGTTCTGCTGGTCCCGGTACAGTCAGGTCACTCCCTCCCTCCCTCCCATCTCTTCCCTCCCTCCCATCTCTTCCCTCCCTCCCCCCCTCCCTCCTCCCCCTCTTCCTCACCCAGCAGGTTCTGCTGGTCCCGGTACAGTCGGGTCACTCCCTCCCTCCCTCCCATCTCTTCCCTCCCTCCCATCTCTTCCCTCCCTCCCCCCCTCCCTCCTCCCCCTCTTCCTCACCCAGCAGGTTCTGCCGGTCCCGGTACAGTCGGGTCACTCTCTCCCTGCCTGCCTGCCTTCCTTCCTTCCTTCCCTCCCTCCCTCCCTCCCTCCCTCCTCCTCACCCAGCAGGTTCTGCTGGTCCCGGTACAGTCGGGTCACTCTCTCCATCAGCTCCCACTTCTCACAGCAGCCTTTGTAGTTGACGAAGTTCCTTGCGAGGATTTCCTTCAGCTGGCGGACGCTGAGCTCCTCGATGTCGTCCACGCCGCTCAGGTCGGACAGAGACGCCCGGCGACCCGACACCGGGGCGTCCTCGGGGTCCCAGACCTGGAACAGGTGGAGGAGAGGAGACGAGACGAGACGAGACGAGAGGAGAGGAGAGGAAACGAGACGAGAGGAGAGGAAACACAGAAATGTCATTCAAACTTCAAAACGGAGGAAAACTTTATTTTTCAGCTAGGAGCTACGGTTTTCTCACAAATCAGAGTTATTTGAGAACATGTCACAAGGAAAAAGTTTTCTCACAGCCAGTCCGGAACCTTCCTCATTTCGAGGTTCTTGTTGCCTCTAGCAACCAGAGCTCAGCTGCTGACTGATTAGACTGAGCCAGAACTGGTCACATGACCCAGTCAGTACAGACTTCATATACTTTAACCTGGAAAATGGAGAAATCTGAACCCTGACCTTTTGACCTTAGATGATCATCAGTCCTGCTGGGAACCGGTTCATGGGATATATATGTATATTATTATTATTATACATATAAATATTTACATTTGTATATTATATATACAAATTAGCCCCGCCCCTTCTTCTAATTGGTTGATATGTTATAGTCCAATACCTTTTGAATGGTTTGACATACAGAGTCATGGGTGGTGTCATTGGACTCAGTATCGAGTCCTTGACCTTCATTGGTGCAAATTAGCCCCGCCCCTTCTTCTGATTGGCCGATATGCGAGTCCTTCACTGCTTGCAAAATCAAACAATGTACACAAATGTGCAGCAGCCCGCCGTGGCACTCTAGAAATTTCTGCGAGGAAATTGTCTAGTTTTTGTTATTGCACTATTCTGCCTTTTTGTTTTAGTTTAGAGTTTCATGTTTTTATATTGTGTGGCACCAGAGCTGATAAGCTTTGTTGAAATAAATGTCCATGTTGTTCTCCAATGGACAAGAAAAGAAACTTGGGATAATTTAGTTTTAATCATCTTTTTTTTTTTAATTCATTGCCAAAATGTATCTGATCGGGCAAAAATATCGGAAATTTATCGGGAGCCAAAAAAAGGAATCGATCGGGAAAAATCGGGATCGGCAGATAGTTAGTTAGTTAATATTTATTTCGGTCAATCACAAGCATAAAAATCAACAAACAAGATAATAAACATTTACAGGTTTGACTGAAAAGGTCTGGGCTTGAAGCATAAAGATGATCTTGTAACCTTTTAACAGAATAAAATATAAAAAAAGAACAAATTAAGTATCATGAGGCTATACAAAATAATAATAATAATAGCTGTAATAGCTGTAATAACTAATAATGGTAATAGTAATAATAATGATAGCTCTGAAAACAGAAAGTGAAAAGATGCTAAGGAAACCAACAAAACCAATTTAGGTTGTCATTTTATCTCATGCATGTGTACATTCTTCTTTGTTTTTCTGTGTCCATTACCTTTGCTTTAAATAATATCTTGTATGCTTTTATTGAGTTTGCTAGTTTAAGGTCATTATCTAATGAGTTCCACAGTTTTACTCCTAAAACAGATAAACATCTGCCCTTTGTGTTTGTTCTTATTGCTGTTGTGTCAAACATTGCTGTTCCCCTGAGCTCGTGTTTCTCTCTTGGCTTGAACAGTTCCTGCAGCCCGGAAGTTAATTGTAATAAGCCTTGTATATTATCACAGTGGTGTTCAGATTAACTATGTCTTGCAATTTAAGTGTATTGTTTTGAATGAAAAGCGGGTTTGTTGATGCAAGATAATGTTTACAATTCTAATTGCTTTTTTTTGTAAGATATAGATGGGTTGGATTATTGATTTATACGTATTTATTCCCCCACACTTCCACACAACAGGTCAGGTATGGGAGTAGTAGGATCTGTATAGTGTTTGTAATGATCTTTTATTCATAATAGATCATTACAAACACTATACATATAGATACTCAAACTCAAGTGATTGGGATTGGACTGGGAGCTGAAAAATCCTGATGGGGAGAGATTTTCATCAATCATCACACCTAGAAATTTAGTTACCGTAACTCTTTCCAAAATGTTATTGGAAAACCTTTCACCGTACCTGGTCTTCGTCCTGCAGGTCGTCCTCCGGGGGGGCGGGGCCCTCTGTGGTTGTGGGCGGGGCTTCAGGCTCTGGCGGGGCGGGGTCTGATGTGGGCGGGGGAGGAGGGGGAGGGGGAGGGGGGGCGTCGGGGATGTCGGGCATCGGCGGCGAGGACGGGGGATCAAACTCCGGGGTCTGGGGGGCCGAGCTGCCGGACGGAGACTGTTGACCCAGAACCAGCTCCACCAGCTCCTCCTGGGGACAGGAAGTAGAAAGTACCGGTTACACAGGAAGTACCGGTTACACCGGGGGACAGGAAGTACCGGTTACACCGGAAGTACCGGTTACACCGGGGGGGGGGGACAGGATGTAGAAAGTACCGGTTCAGGGGGGGGGTGGCGACGGGCCACCGTGACGACGACCGGTCACCGTGACAACGGTTCCTCACCTTCTCCCTGCACAGGTGCGTGGACACCTGGTGCAGGTGCAGGTAGTCGCGCAGCTCCTTCACCTTCAGCTTCATCAGCTCCGCCCGCTGCAGCAGGTTGCCGTGGAAACGCTGGCAGGTGTGGCAGAGGCGGGGGCGGGGCTCCAGGTGGGACGAGCATCGGCCACAGAAGCTCTGCTGGCAGTCCACGCACACGTGCTAAAGGGCAGAGGCAGGGAATCAAACCAGCAACCAACAGTCCACGCACACGTGCTAAAGGGCAGAGAGAGAGGAGGGGATCTAACGCACGCACAGAAGAAGTCGAAATGCCGAGAAAAAAAGTCAAAATTTTGTGAAAAAAGTAAAAAAAAACACACGAAAAAACGCACAAAAGACAACACGAATAAAGTTAAAATTTTGAAAAAAAAAGTCGAAATGTCAAGAAAAAGTAAAAATTTTGTGAAAAAACTCAAAAGAACGCACGCACGAAAAAACGCACGCACGCACGCAAAAACGCACGCACGCACGCAAAAACGTACGCACGATAAAAACGCACGCATGCACGAAAAAACGCACGCATGCACGAAAAAACGCACGCACGCACGCACGAAAGAACGCACGCACGCATGCACGAAAGAAGGCACGCACGAAAAATATGCAAGCACGCAAGAACGCACGCACGAAAAATATGCAAGCACGCAAGAACGCACGCACGCACGAACGCACGCACGCACGAAAGAACGCACGCACGCACGAAAGAACTCACACACGCACGAAAGAACACACACGCACGAAAGAACGCACGCACGCACGCACGAAAAAACGCACACACGCACGAAAAAACGCATGCACGCACAAAAAACGCACGCACGCAAAAACTTACGCACGAAAAAACACACGCACGCACGAAAGAACACACGCACGCACGAAAGAACACACGCACGCACAAAAAAACGCACGCACGAAAGAACGCACGCACGCTCGAAAAAACAAACGAAAAAACGCAGGCACGTACGCACGCACGAAAAAAACGCACGCACGCACGAAACGCACGCACGCAAAAACGCACGCATGCACGAAAGAACGCACGCATGCACGAAAGAAAAAACGCTCGAAAAAACGCACGCATTCACGAAAGAAAAAACGCACGGAAAAACACACGCATGCAGGAAAGAACCCACGCACGAAAAAACGCGGGCACGCAAGAAAAACACACGCACGCTCGAAAAACCGCACGCACGGAAAAACTCACGCACGCACGAAAAACGCACGACCTCAGACCAGAGGTGGACGACCTCGGACCGGAGGTTGACGACCTCAGAGACGCCGTGTTCCAGTTTCGTCCCCGGAGACGAGCACCTTTGAGCAGCATCAGTCTGAGTCTGCCGTTTAAACGTCCTCCCTCTCCCTCTGTTCTGTTTTATGAGTTTATAAAGTCATACATGTGAGTTTATCAGGTTTATCTGTGCTGATCCCGGAGGCCACGCCCACTATTTCACATTAATTCTGAATAATCGGGTTAAAGTATCTGATCAGTGACGACACGTCATTTTGAGAAGCCACAAGATTGGAAAATGCAGCATCAGTCTCGGTATCACGTTTCCACGGCAACAGTCTTCCTTCCCTTCTTCCTTCGCTTCCTCCTTCCATTCTCTCTTTCCTTCCTTCCCTTCCTCCTTTCATGCTTCCTTCCTCCTTCCCTTCCTCCTTCCATGCTTCCTTTCCTTCCTCCTTTTCTTCCTCCTTCTTTCCCTTCCTCCTTCCTTGCTTCCTTCCTTCTTTCCATGCTTCCTTCCTTTCCTTCTTTCCTTCCTTCCTTCCATGATTCCTTATCTTTCTTCCTTCCTTCCCTTCCTCCTTCCATTCTTTCTTGCCATCCTCCTTCTTTGCTTCCTTCCTTTCCTTCCTTCCTTCCATGATTCCTTGTCTTTCTTCCTCCTTCCCTTCCTCCTTCCATGCTTCCTTCCCTTCCAGCTGCAACCTCCTTGCCGTCGTCATGGTAACAGCTGCAGGAGTCGTCCCCCCGGCCGGCCGGCCGGCGGGGTGGGTGGGGTTATTACCTTCTTGTTGGGCGTGTCCAGCCGGCCCCCGCAGGCGCGGCAGGCGTGCTGGGGCGGGGGCGTGGGCTGGCTGCTGAAGGCAGAGTTGGTGTAGGAGCGCGGCGGGCGGTCGCCGCCGCCGGGCGACACGTCCACGTCAGCAGAGTCCAGGCAGATCCAGTTACAGCAGGACGCAAACATGCTGCCCACGCCGCGGCGGCGCTGGCGCTAGCCCGCCCCCTGGTGGACACGGGGAGACCGGGACCAACGTCACATACCAGCGGGATTCATTCAGGCTTAAAGTTCTACAGAATTAAAGCTGCAAGCAGCGATGAACGGGCCCTTGTGCGTGCAATTTTCACCAACAAAAGGTCAAGGACTCAATACCGAGTCTGTTGACACCACCATGACTCTTTATGTCAAACCATTCAAAAAATATAGCAGAAAGTAGGAACTATCTTTTTTCCACCAATCAGATGAAGGGTGGGCGCACTTTTTGGCGTCTATCGTCGCCACGGTAACACTTTTGACTGAGAAAAGTAATGCGTGTCGTCGCAGGATGCAGTACAGATACAGGGATGCAGACTGCAATGAGACACCAACAAATGAGTTATTATTCTGAGGCCACGTTTACACACAGCCAGGTATTTACAAAAACGGATATTTCCCCCTCTACGTTTTGAAAAATCCCATCATTTCCAGGAACCTGCATAAATATCTGTTAAGGTGCTATGAGCAGCCAAACCTACAGGGGGCAGTGTAACGAGAAGATAAAGTCATGCTAGCCAATCAGAATCCTGGAAAAAAACATCAACAAATGACACGAGTAACTTCCAGTTACTTCCAAGATGAACCAGAGTCTTTGGTTTGGAGTGACAGAGAAGTGGAGTTACTTTTAAGTGTGACGTTAGAATATAAAACAGGTGAAATACAAGAAAATATTGACGGTTACAAACTAATTGTAACCACAGGTGTCACTCATGACGCTGGTGACGTTTCTGTCTCATAATGTGACGTTCTGAAGAATAAATGTCAGTTTCTCTCCGTTTACAAGCAAACGTGAAGACGGAGGTTTTAAAAATCTCCACTTTGACCGGAGTTTTCAGAAATGATCGTTTTTGGAGACTTTGAGCTTCGTTTTCGTGTAAACCAAGGATCGGCAACCCAAAATGTTTACGATCCATATTGGACCAAAAACACAAAAAACAAATATGTCTGGAGCCGCAAAAAATGAAAAGTCTTGTATCAGAATTATAATGAAGGAACACATGCTGCATGTTTCTATATTACTTAGAACTGGGTCCTCGGCTGCAAATGTAGCATGCTAGTCTTTCCACATGACTCTTTTTGTTACGCAAATCTATGGAAGAGTATTAGGGCCAGGAAGGAGAAAAATAAAAATATTTTAGAGGAGGAAGATTTTCTTTTTCACTATGCACTTCGAGAAAAAAGTCAAAATTTGGAGAAAAAAGTCGAAATGTCAAGATTAATGTTGAAGTAGGCTACAATCTTGAGAAAAAAGTCGAAATGTCGAGAAAATAGTCGAAATGTCGAGAAAATAGTCGAAATGTTGAGATTAAAAAGGAAAGGAAAAAAGAAAAATAAAGACAAAAAAAGAAAAAAGAAAAAAAAAAAAAAACAGAAGAAAAAAAAAGGAAAAAAAAGGTCAAACATTTTTGAAAAAGCTCCAGGAGCCACTAGGGCGGCGCTAAAGAGCTGCGGGTTGACGAGCCCTGGATTAAACGAATGGCCAAAACGCATGAAAACACGAGCGTTTTTGCTCCGTGGAAACGGGGCCTGAATGTCTGGACAGAAAAGTGCGTGTGCTGAGGTTTGATCGGTGCGGATCGGTGACTCTCACCTCTGGCTCGGATCTGACGCCAGGAATCGCCCAGTTCCTCCGTAATTATCATCCACAGAGACGACGGACGACGAGCCGGACACTCTGATTCTGCAGGTTTTCCCAAGGCTCCTCCTCAATCACGGCGTCAGCTAAGATAACGAGGCAAAAGAAGATCACAAACATGTTTTATAGCAAGCCTATAATGTATTTTCAAGCATTTTCAATCGGGGCTGCTCGTGAGTGGAACTTCATACTAACTGAGATTAGAAACCAATAAAATTATGCTTCTTTTAAATTTTATCTAAAAAAGTGGTTAATTAGTGGCCAAGGCTGTCAACATTAAATTTTAGCGCTTTATTTTCCTGTCATGTTGCCTATTAGTTTGTCTAGATCAGGGGTCGGCAACCAGAAATGTTTTACAGCCATATTGGACCAAAAACACAAAAAACAAATATGTCTGGAGCTGCAAAAAATGAAAAGTCTTGTATCAGCCTTAGAATGAAGAAACACATGCTGCATGTTTCTATATTAGTTAGAACTGGGCGGAGATTTATTTTTCATTATGCACTTGGAGAAAAAAGTGGAAATGTCGAGAAAAAAGTCAAAATGTTGAGAAAAAAGTTGAAATGTTTAGAAAAAAGTTGAAATGTCGAGAAAAAAAGTTGAAATGTCAAGAAAAAAAAGTCGAAATGTCGAGAAAAAAGTCAAAATTTCGAGATTAAAAAAGGAAAAAGGAAAAAAGAAGAAAAAAAGAGAAAAAGGAAAAAGAAAAAAAGAGAAAAAAGGAAGAAAAAAAAGAAAAAGAGAAAAAAAGTTCAAACATTTTTGAAAAAGCTCCAGGAGCCACTAGGGCGGCGCTAAAGAGCCGCGGGTTGACGAGCCCCGGTCTAGTTACACTGTGGCTTTTTATTCTGTGTTTAGTGCTTTTGTCTTATTTGTATTTGGCCTGTTAGTGTGTTACTGTGTCTCGTGTTATTAAAGTTGATGTTACTGTTGCTGCTTCATGTTGTTTCTGTTTTCATTTGTAGCAATTGTCTGTTGTTGAGCTTATGTTAACCTGTGTGTTTGTGTATTTTAGCTTAGTCTCTTACCTTTTAATCTTTATTCTGATGTAGCCTTCTTATTCGGAAATGTTTTATTGATTATATCTTAATAATTTTTCTTTTAGGTTGACTATTTTACACCAGTCCAGGGACCGCAGATGCAAAATACTAAACCTTTAAATAAATAAAATAAAATATAATGTAAAAACATGGACAAAAAAAAAGAAAAGACAGCCCTACGATCCTTTCGATTAGAAAGAAAGCACATTTAAAATGTTAAGATTTAAATTCAATTCAATTTGTATAGCGTCTAATTAGGGTTTGTCCCGATCAGGATTTTTTAGCTCCCAAACACCCGATTTTTCCCGATCCAATCACTTTTTTGGCTCCCGATACATTTCCGATACTTTTGCCCGATCAGAACATTTTGGCAATGAATTAAGTAAAAAAGTAAAGTAAATTAAGTAAAAAAACGTGTTGTCCATTTTCTCCAACATGGACATTTTTTTTTTTTTCACTGACTTCATCATTGGATCAAAACAAAGTTTATCAGCACAAAATGTAGAAACATGAAATTGTAAACTAAAACAAAAAGTGCAGAATAGTGCAATAACAAAAATAAATACATTTCATTTCAAAAGGAGGTAGTTTACCTACTCGGTTCAGAAGTTGAATGACATCCAGTCAAACTCACAATCAATAAGAAAATTAAAATACATTTTGGCTTAACCAGAATTCTCAACAGCATAAATGAATAGCGGCAGCTTTTCATCACGGCTGTTATAGTTTTCTGTCACTGTGATGTAATGATGTTAGCCGAGCGTAGGAACCAAGTGTGGTTGTTCAGAGAGGGACCCTTTAGACCGTAACACCAGCCCGCAAAACAGCAGTCCGTCCTCCCGTTGTTGTTACCGAGTCAATAAAGTGACCAAAAGATGATTAACGAGTAACGGATAATCATTTACAAAACACTACAGTCACTTTTCTCCCACAGCTTTTCTTTGTTTTTAAAACTTTCAGAGCGTTTATCTGAGCGTAGCCTAGCTGTTGTTAGCTCTCTGTTAGCCACGCTTCCTTCCCCACCAGCACAAACGATTCTTCAGCCGCCGTCTCGTTATCTTATAATAAACACACATCAACTGTCTGTATTGTTAAATACAATTATAAAACGATTTAATCATTAATGTATGTTAAAAACATTAATAACTAGGTATGTGTTATGGATTTCTTTTCTGAACCCAAGCGCACAATACCAGACAGTGTTCAACTTTGGCCAAAAACACGTCGTAGTTTAATTTGTAAAACACAAAAAACTTCCCCAGGGGCACAGAGAGATGTACAAAAAACTCCTTAGCTCACAGGGAACTCCAAAATCATAAGGAACAGAGCAACAAGCAAACAAATAAGACAAATTACCAAACAGATCCAGGGAGGAAACAAAGACGCAGGAAATCAGTTTTAGTTTTTAACATATTCCGTTTTAATTTTTTACATTTTGTTTTTCGTTTTTTTAATTTTTGAGAATTTGAATTTTAGCATTTTATGCAAATATAACCCCAAGACAGTATATAATGAAATATAGACAATTTATGCAATTATAAATGAAAACTTTAATGTTTTCATACCTTTAAACATATTTAAAGGCAAACACATGGCACCAGTTATTCTGGTGTCCAACAAAATATTCCTTTTTTGGGCATAAACAAAAAAATACCAAAAGTTGTAATGCAATGATGAACAAAAAAAAAATTTAAAAAAAATAATCGATCTTTAGACATACGAGTCGATTTTTAGGAATTTATATGAGAATCGATTTAGAATCAGAAAATCTATTTTTTCAACACTGCAACACATACAGTACAATCCCAATTAAAAAGCACACAAAACTAAAATCAAAACATAAAAGCCCAAACAACAAATAATAGACAAACCCGTCATCTAAAACTAATCATCTCAAGAAAACAAATTAAATAAGAGTCTAAATTTTCTCTTAAAAACTGATTTACTGTAAATATTACTGACTGTGAACTTTGTTTTCGTGTAAACAAACGGCCAAAACGCAGGAAAACTGTTTTTTCTACGTGGAAACGGAGCCTGATTTACACATTTATGAAACAATTACAACATTTAAACTTTAGAAAGCGCCGTGATCCCTGTGGTCCATAGTGGCGTTACTACATAGAGTGCCTTTAACGGTTTTCACAAGATCCTGGAATAAAATTGACTTTTTTCACTATCACCAAATCTGAAACCAGTTTAATCAGAGAGAAACCAGTTTAATCTGAGATTAAACCGGTTTAATCTGAGAGAAACCAGTTTAATCTGAGATTAAACTGGTTTAATCTGAGAGAAACCAGTTAAATCTGGGAGAAACCAGTTTAATCTGAGAGAAACCAGTTTAATCTGAGATTAAACCAGTTTAATCTGAGATTAAACTGGTTTAATCTGAGAGAAACCGGTTTAATCTGAGATTAAACCAGTTTAATCTGAGATTAAACTGGTTTAATCTGAGAGAAACCAGTTAAATCTGGGAGAAACCAGTTTAATCTGAGATTAAAGCAGGCGTGTCCCACTGAAACCAGTTTAATCAGAGAGGAAACCAGTTTAATCTGAGAGAGAAGCCAGTTTAATCTGAGAGAAACCAGTTTAATCTGAGAGAAACCAGTTTAATCTGAGAGAGAAACCAGTTTAATCTGAGAGAAACCAGTTTAATCTGAGAGAGAAACCAGTTTAATCTGAGAGAAACCAGTTTAATCTGAGAGAAACCAGTTTAATCTGAGATTAAAGCAGGCGTGTCCCACTGAAACCAGTTTAATTTGAGAGAAAACCAGTTTAATTTGAGAGAGAAACCAGTTTAAACCAGTTTAATCAGAGTTTGCAGCAGCAGCTCAGTTTTCCACCAGACTTCATGTAAAACTTGTCACATTTAAAATTTTCTATCTGATATTAAGTAAAAAAGAACTAAATTAAACAACAGATTAACACTTTCCGACGTAATTAAACCTCCTCTTTGATTCGGCTTTAGTTTCCACTTGATAGGATTCGAGTTTAATAAATAAAACAATATTTAAACACTCAAAACTGACGAAGATTCACAAGTTTGTCGGATAATTAAGTTCTAAACAGCAGCCGACTGAGAAAACACGTCTAAATATTGACGGAACAAACAGGTTTTTCAGTTTTTCCGGATCGTAAAGTTGCAGGAAGTTTGTTGTTGAAAGTCTGGAAAGTCCCTGTTAGCGGCTAGGCTAGCTGCGGAAGTTTAAAAACACGACAATAACAGCACGAACCGGCAACAACCGGCCCGGAAACCAGTCCGGACCGGTTTAAACCGGGTCAAACCGACGCGGCTCCGCGCTTTCAGCCGCGATTTAACGGCAGTTTAACCACTTTAAAACGTCGACACAAAAACTTACCTGTTGGTGACGGAGCTAAAGCCGCACACGTGACCGCTACGTCACCGCTACGTCACCGGCGGAGACACAGCACAGTCACGTGACGGCAGGTGAAGTAACGATCAGGTGAAGTAACGACCAGGTAATTATCAGGTAACGAGCAGGTAGGGTTGCCACCTTTCAGAAATAGAAATAACGGGACGGCCCGATTTCAGCCGCACAAGAGCCAAAAAAAAGCCCCAAAACTTCTAAACTGCATAAAAATGTGTTTATTTTCTATGAAAAAACAAAACGCTTTGATTTAAAGTTTAAAGTGCTTTAATAGCGTTGAACTTGCATGACTGTATAGAAAGCCAACCATACCAGTAACTGAAATATCCTCCTATGTATGTATGTCCACATCAGTCCAGATGTATAATATAGCCTACAGGTGAAGAATATGGTAAGTTAATTTATTTCAATAATTCAACTAGAATATGGTGTAAAAGTTAATTTATTTCAGTAATTCAACTAGAATATGGTGTAAAAGTTAATTTATTTCAGTAATTCAACTAAAATATGGTGTAGAAGTTAATTTATTTCAATAATTCAACTAGAATATTCAATAATTCAACTAGAATATGGGTAAAAGTTAATTTATTTCAGTAATTCAACTAGAATATGGTGTAGAAGTTAATTTATTTCAATAATTCAACTAAAATATGGTGTAAAAGTTCATTTATTTCAATAATTCAACTTAAAAGGTGAAACTAATATATTACCTAGTCTTATTAGATGCAAAGCAAGATAGTCCTCCCGGCTGTCTGGCACACACACACACACACACACACACACACACATAAAGATCTGGCACAGACGCAGCAGGTCCTGTTGTCCCGCACAAACATTTTTCTGGCCTTAATGTTTCCTGTGTTTTATTTAGTTCATTATTGATAAATTTAGCGTTGATGTGTGTGTGACAGACGTGTGTATTTTAGTGTTGATGTGTGTGTGACAGACGTGTGTATTTTAGTGTTGATGTGTGTGTGACAGACGTGTGTTTGGGGCGTTAAGGAAAATATGGGACAAATCGTGTCCCGTATTAGTTCAATACGGGACGCAACATTTTTTTCTCAAATAAAGGACAATTGCGTACTTTACGGGACGGGTGGCAACCCTACGATCAGGTAACGATCTGATAACGATCAGGTAATTATCAGATAACGATCAGGTAACGATCTGAGGACAAGAGTTTGGTCGTTACCACAAAGATTCTTTCTAACAAATAAAGTCAGAGATCTCTTTTAAATTGATACACTAATTCTACCCTGCAAAACAATATTTATCAACATTTAACAACGATATAGATGTTAATTGTTCTTTTTGCCAAAGGCCTGAAACATATTCTCACTTATTCTGGTCACATGAATTTAATTCACTTATAAATTCTGGAGGGTCTTCCACAAGTATATTACTTTTTTTATCTCTTTTTTTTTTCTCTTTTCTTTTTTTCCCCTTTTTTTTCCTTTTTTTCTTTATTTTTTTCTCTTTTTTTCTTCTTTTTTTTCTTTATTTTTTTTATTTTTTCTTTCTTTTTTCTTTTCATTTTTTTTTCTCTTTTTCCTTTTTTATATAATATAATTAATTAATTAATTATTATATAATATAGTTTTCACTATTTCAAGTAAAAGTTTTCACAATTCCCGCTAATAGTTTTCACTATTTCTCGTAAAGTTTTCACTGTTTCCGGTAAAAATGTTCACTATTCTATCTAGATCTAGATCTATCTATGCAGGTTTAAATGAAGACTTTGATTTTCAGTCCTTTTTTGTAACTTTTTTCATCACAGATCGTGTTCTTTCTTCTCCTATTTCCAGTATTTTTTTTATTTATTTATTTTTTTATTTCGTTTATTTCGGCATGTTTATATAGACACATTTCATCTCCAGAACATTATACATTGCATACTCAGCACATGACGAAAAGGGTACGGGAGAAGCTGACGCTTATCAAAGTCCCGCCCCGTTCTATGTAAGATTCATGATCACATCAACAACAGAATTCAGTAAGATACATAGTTTACCACATAGCAATTTGTCTAATTTCATTTAATTGTTTAACAATTCCTGGAGCCATTTATTGGTCATTATCTGTTATTTCTCTTGTTCACATTTGTCCTCCACCTGCCCAGGTGATTTAAATCATCCTATTTAAGGAGAATTAATGTGTTGAGTGTTCCACCTGAGGAAGGAGACGCGTGGGCTGTAACACACTTTTTTAATCTTTCTACATGAAAAAGCCAATTTAAATAAAGGCTTTTTATATTTGAAGAAGACTGCCTTGGATTTTTCTTCTTTTTTGACAGAAATTCTGGATTCATCATTATTATTTTGTTCTACTTCTTTTTTTTGATCAAATGTTTTTATTGATCTTTCATAATTTTGTTATTATCAACGGTGGCATCTACAATGACGTTAAACAAACATTAACACATATTTTCACCCCTCGGACCGAAGCATTCCATGAAAACAATTGATAATAAAGAAAAACAGAATACAAAGATAATAGAACAAAGGACAAAAAAACCAATAAAACAAAGGTAAAACATAATAATATTCTAAACTGGACAAGGATTAGCTGCACCAAGGTCGTCTATAACAATTTTTAATACATCTTTCAAGTTTGGCCTTAATTTGATCTGCTGCCATAAACCAAAATAAAATATTTGATTGTTTTCCATGTAGATAATTCCAGATAGATAATATCCAGAAGTCAGATACCAATGGGAGATGTTTCCATCTCACTGCTATTATCTTTTTTTCTGCGGTTAGGCCAGCAGGCAACATTCGTTTTGGACATAGTGAAGTATTGATTGTTGATAAATTATTTAAAATAAGTGTTTGAGGGTTTACCGTTTCAAGTAAAAGTTTTCACTATTTCCGATAAAGGTTTTCACTATTTATCGTAAAGTTTTCACCATTTCTGGTAAAAGTTTTCACCATTTCTGGTAAAAGTTTTCACTATTTCCGGTAAATGTTTTCACCATTTACCGTAAAGTTTTCACTAATTTCCGATAAAAGTTTTCACTATTTCTGGTAAAGGTTTTCACTATTTATCGTAAAGTTTTCACTAATTTCCGGTAAAAGTTTTCACTATTCATCGTAAAGTTTTCACTAATTTCCGGTAAAAGTTTTCACTATTTATCGTAAAGTTTTCACTATTTCTGGTAAAGGTTTTCACTATTTCTGGTAAAAGTTTTCACTATTTATCGTAAAGTTTTCACCAATTTCCGGTAAAAGTTTTCACTATTTATCGTAAAGTTTTCACTAATTTCCGGTAAAAGTTTTCACTATTTCCGGTAAAAGTTTTCACTATTTATGGTAATAGTTTTCAGAACCAGGACCAGGACCAGGACCCCCCCCAGAAGAACCAGAACCCCCCCCCCCCCCCCCCCCCCCAGAAGAAGAAGCAGACAGGGTCGAGCTACAAACCAAAGTTCCAGCTTTATTGGACTGAGCAGATCATGATGAACATTGAGACATTTTGCTTGGAGGACGTTGGTTCTGGATCTGCACTGAAACAACCAACAACAACTTCTTCTTCTTCTTCTGTGGTGGAAACGCCGCGGCGGCTGCTGCTGGAGCTGCTAACGGCTGCTAACGGCTGCTAACGGCTAAGGGCTAACGGAGCCTTCGGGCGGTCCGGGGACCGGGTCAGTGCTGTAATCAGGGAGGAGAGATACCTCATCACTTCATCCAACAAAATTCATCACTTCACCACTTCACCCTTCAGAATTCATCACTTCATCCTTCAGAATTCATCACTTCATTCTTCAGAATTCACCACTTCATAATTCATCACTTCATAATTCACCACTTCCTCTTTCATAATTCATCACTTCATTCTTCAGAATTCATCACTTCATAATTCACCACTTCATAATTCACCACTTCATAATTCACCACTTCCTCTTTCATAATTCATCACTTCATAATTCACCACTTCATCCTTCATAATTCATCACTTCATAAGTCACCACTTCACAATTCACCACTTCATCCTTCATAATTCATCACTTCATAATTCACCACTTCATCCTTCATAATTCATCACTTCATAATTCACCACTTCATCATTCATAATTCATCACTTCATAATTCACCACTTCATCATTCATAATTCATCACTTCATAATTCACCACTTCATCCTTCATAATTCATCACTTCATAATTCACCACTTCATCCTTCATAATTCACCACTTCATAATTCACCACTTCATCATTCATAATTCATCACTTCATAAGTCACCACTTCATAATTCATCACTTCATCTTTCATCCCTTCATAATTCACCACTTCATCACTCCATCATTCATAATTCACCACTTCATCATTCATAATTCATCCTTCATAATTCATCCATCATCCCTTCATAATTCATTACTTCATCATTCATCCCTTCATCATTCATCCCTTCATAATTCATCATTCATCCATCATCACTTCATCCATCCTTTCATCACTCACCACTCCATAATTCATCACTTCATCCCCTCATAATTCATCCCTTCATCCCTTCATAATTCATCGCTTCATCCTTCATAATTCATTACTTCATCATTCACCACTCCATAATTCATCACTTCATCCCCTTATAATTCATCACTCATCACTTCATCATTCAGTCTTCATAATTCATCACTTCATAGTTCATCCTTCATCCCCCATCACCTCCTCTCTTGCCCCCCCCCCCCCCCCACAGGTCCCCTCTCACCCCCACACCCTCACCCTCTCACCTCACCTCCTCCCGAGGTTTGGCTCCTCCAAAGATGGCAGAGTTCGGATTGGCCACCTGGTTCAGCGGCTCGGAGACGGTTCGAGGTTTTAGCTGCAGCCGAGGCCTCTGGGCGCGCTCCTCTGCAAGACAAGACCCGGGGGTTAGAGACCCACGTTAGAGACCTGACCTAGACCTGCTCCTGTGCAAGACAAGACCCGGGGGTTAGAGACCCACGTTAGAGACCTGACCTAGACCTGCTCCTCTGCAAGACAAGACCCGGGGGTTAGAGACCCACGTTAGAGACTAGAGACCATGGATCTATTATAGAACTGGATGGGAAATTGAAAATGGCCGCCCGTTCATTTCAATGCATTCTGCTCAGCGGCGCATCCGCCGAAAAAATCTCTGACTCCCTGGTTTACTTCCGCGTTGTGGGGCCCATAGAGCATGCTCAGTTGTGTCACCTCCCATGATGCTCTGGGGCCTCCCATCATGCCCCGGGGCAATGACGCGAGTATTCATATAATATGTATTAACATAATATATTAATTAATGTATATTATTACATGTATAGTATTACATATATTATTAATGTATTAATATAATATAATTATATAATATATATTAATATAAAACATCTGTGGAATGCACGGACACGGCTGTGACGTCAGCCGTGACGTCACGCCCAGAAAGAGACTTTTCTTTGACTTTTCTGGCCGTTATAAAACATTTTTGACGGATATAAAGTCCATGACTTAAAAATATAGAATACAAAGATTAGTAATTGCCGGTGATTACAGCTGCAGGTTCCTGTGAACAGTTTTAGAGGCTTCTCTTTTACTATTGCGGTCTATGGGAAAAAAGCTTTCTGGGCCCCATGGGATTTTTTGTTGCAGTACCGCGGCTGGACACTGGAAAAAATCGGCGCGCCTTCTGAGGGCCAGACCCGGGGGCTGGACTAGACCTAAACCTGCTCCTCTGCGAGACAGAAAACAGGGGTTAGAAAACCCGTTAGAGACTAGAGCAGGGGTGTCAAACTCATTTTTCTTGGCGGGCCGGATTTGACCAATTTTTTTCTGGCGGGCCGCACGCTCAAAATAACAAAAACGGTGCGAACATTTTGTTTTCCAATTCTTTTTTTTTTTACTATTGTTATCTAATCCATTATCAGTTTAGTTAATTTTAAAGTAAATATGCACTTTGTTTTGTAATTATGTAAAATATATTTCTTCAGGATCTTTTCTTGAAATTTCTCGTTTTTTTTCAAATTATGTATAAGATACTTTTAATATAATTTTACAAAGATAAACAGAAACAAGTATGTTTTTTTATATTTCGCTTTTTTATAGGAAATTTAATTAAAAGCAAAACCTTTTTATTACATCCGAGAGTGTTTCTTTGTGATTTACAGATTTTTTCAGCACAATTAAGTGTATTTATTTTTAAAAATTGGCGCGGATATTTACGCCAGTGTGCCGGAAAAGTCAGCACTTCTCTTTTAACTGTTTTACTTTGTCACTATCCTCGTATTCAAAACTGAAATTCTCAGAATAAATATCTTCTATCATCTTTTTTAGAAGTGATATTTTTCCTGCGAAAATATATAATAGTAGTCAGTTAATAAAAATAAACGACCGTCTACAAAGAAATAAAATCGGCAAATGCATTCTAGAAAACTAAAAAATGTCAAAAACTGCTCTATTTGTGGAATAACGATGGATTTGTAGAAGAAATATATTATGGGATATGCTGCGATTCATGGCAATTATTTATGCCTTCCTTTTTAGTCAATTAACATTTCATTTTTTTGCGTTGGAAACTTCTCGCGGGCCGCACATTTGACACCCCTGGACTAGAGACTAGACCTAAACCTGCTCCTCTGCAAGACAAGATTCAGGGGTTAGAAACCCAGACCAGACCTAGACCTGACCCCCCATAGAGACCTGCTCCTCTGCAAGACAAGAATCAGGGGTTAGAGAACCAGTTAGAGACTAGGGACCTGACCTAAACCTGTTCCTCTGCAAGAGGGATAATGGCACTTTTGCACTAGGACTTACTCGGCCCGACTCGGCTCGTCACGCCTTTACCCGCCTCTACCCGTTTGTTTTTCCACAGCCAGGTGAGAAGTGGGCAAGACAAGACGCGGGGGTTAAATACCCGAGTTAGAGACCTTCGTCAGACACTCGTCAGACACTCGTGAGACCCTCACCTTCAGACGGTTCCCTGAAGTCTGTGCCTCCCCCGCGAGGGGGCGGGGCGTCTCTGAAGCGGCTCATGCCGGGTCCGCCTCCTCCTCCGGCTCCTCCCCCCCGTCTGTCGCCGGGGCGACCGCCTCGACTCCCCCCCCTGAAGTCGTCATCCCTGAAGCCTGCGGGAGACATGACGGACAGGTGAGTGGCTGGGGGCGGGGCTTAGGGGCACAAGGGGCGGGGCCTGCTGCCCTGGTGGGCTGCATTTAGTAATAAACGTCCAAAATTTAACAACTTTTTCATTTCATTTTGTAATGAAGCAGCATTTTGTAATAAACTGCCCCATTTTGTAAAACATTTTGCCACATTATGTAATAAATTATTGCATTTTGAGAAGATTATGATAAAATGCACTTGCAACTTTTTTATTTTCTAGGAAATGTAATAACATGATGCATTATGTTATAATACCTATTATTATTATTATTATTATTATTATTATTATTATTATTGTTGTATGTTTAACAATGAATTTATACAAGTGATTTTTGTTGTTTTTTATGCAATTTCCCTTAGAGCTATGTAGCCCAATAAATCTATGTATAAAACTCCTATTGTTATTACATAATGCACCATGTTATTACATTTTCTACAGAATAAAAAAGTTGCAAATACATTTTGTAACAATCTTCTCAGAATGTAATAACTTATTACATTATGCAGCAAAATTTATTACAAAATGCGTTGGGGTAGTTTGTTACAAAGTTGGACGTTTATTACTAAATGCGGCTCAACGCGCCCGCCAGGTGAGGATGAGATGATTGACATGAGGGGGCGGGGCTTAAGAGGGGGGAGGAGCCTCTTTTACAACAACAACCTCAATTAAATCATCTAGTTTAAACATCCTGCTCTCTGATTGGCCGAGGCCCGGCCGGTTTAAACACATCCTGCTCTCTGATTGGCCGAGGCCCGGCCCGGTGGGCGGAGTCTCTTTCTCCCACCTCCTCCTCCTCCTCCTCCTCCTCCTCCCGATTGGTCGAAGAATTCGTCTCGTGAGTCCCGTCCTCCTCTGGAGCCTCCTCTCGATCCCCCTCTTCCTGCAGACGACAGGACGGGTTAAAAGAAGAGAGGAGGAGGGGGGGAGGAAGAGGGGAGGAGGAAAGAAAAGAACAGGAAACGGAGGAGAAGCGGTGGAGAAGGCCACGCCCCCTTGTGGGAGGAGCCAGACAGCACTGAAGCAGAGGAGCTGGTTAGTCGCCATCAGCCAATCAGAGGAGGGTTAGAGAAGCAGAACACCTGAGGAAACATCTACCTGTCTGTTATCAAGAGGGAGGGAAGGAGGATGGAAGGATGAGCATGGGAGGATGAAGAGTGAAGGAGGAGCGACATCCTCCTCCTCAGAGACACGAGTCACAACATCAACCACTAAACGAGGAGACGTTTGACTGGAAACCCCTCGAAATGTCGAGAAAAAAGTCGAAATGTCGATAAAAAAGTCAGAATTTCGTAAATAAAGTCGAAATGTTGAGAAAAAAGTCAAAATGTCGAGAAAAAAGTCAAAATTTCGTAAATAAAGTCGAAATGTTGAGAAAAAAGTTGAAATGTTGAGAAAAAAGTCGGAATGTCGTGAAAAAAGTCGGAATGTCGAGAAAAAAGTCGGAATGTCGAGAAAAAAGTCGGAATGTCGAGAAAAAAGTCGGAATGTCGAGAAAAAAGTCAAAATTTTGTGAATAAAATTGAAATGTTGAGAAAAAAGTCAAAATGTTGAGAAAAAAGTCGAAATTTCGTGAATAAAGTCGAAATGTTGAGAAAAATTCGAGATGTCAATAAAAAAGTCGGAATGTCGATAAAAAAGTTGGAATGTCGAGAAAAAAATCGGAATGTCGAGAAAAAAATCAAAATGTCGAGAAAAAAGTCAAAATGTTGAGAAAAGTCAACATTTCGTGAATAAAGTTGAAATGTTGATAAAAAAGTCGAAATGTCGAGAAAAAAGTCGAAATGTCGAGAAAAGTCGGAATGCCGAGAAAAGTCGGAATGTTGAGAAAAAAGTCGGAATGTCAAGAAAAAAGTCGGAATGTTGAGAAAAAAGTCGGAATGTCAAGAAAAAAGTAGAAATGTTGAGAATAAAGTTAAAATGTTGAGAAAAAGGCCGGATCCGGAGACGATCCCGGCGGTAAACCGTGACATCACGACGGCGGTCAGCTGACGGGTCAGTCTGAACTTCCAGCCGTGATACCAACCTCTACCTTCATCTTTCCTGAACCCGAAGCCGCCGCCACCGCCGCCTCCACCACCGCGCTCTTGCCGGCGTCCTTCTGCGATGTCCACCCGCAGGGAGCGGTCTCCCAGCAGCTGGGGGGGGAGACAGGGGGGTCAGGACCGGGACCAGTACTAGGACCGGGACTACGGTCAGGACCAGGACCTGGTTCTGTGTGTGTCTGAGATACTCACGGCGCCGTCGTACGTCAACGCTTCTTTTAGCGACTCCAAGTCGTCAAACTCAACATAACAAAAACCTGCAGGAGACAAAGACACGGTTCAGCCTCGTGAGACGGATCATCAGAGCCTGGACGCGGTAACGGGTCCTGCTGGGGTCACATGACCCGGTAACGGGTCCTGCTGGGGTCACATGACCCGGTAACGGGTCCTGCTGGGGTCACATGACCCGTTAGCGGGTCCTGCTGGGGTCACATGACCCGTTAGCGGGTCCTGCTGGGGTCACATGACCCGTTAGCGGGTCCTGCTGGGGTCACATGACCCGTTAGCGGGTCCTGCTGGGGTCACATGACCCGTTAGCGGGTCCTGCTGGGGTCACATGACCCGTTAGCGGGTCCTGCTGGGGTCACATGACCCGTTAGCGGGTCCTGCTGGGGTCACATGACCCGTTAGCGGGTCCTGCTGGGGTCACATGACCCGTTAGCGGGTCCTGCTGGGGTCACATGACCCGTTAGCGGGTCCTGCTGGGGTCACATGACCCGTTAGCGGGTCCTGCTGGGGTCACATGACCCGTTAGCGGTTCCTGCTCGGGTCACATGACCCGTTAGCGGGTCCTGCTGGGGTCACATGACCCGTTAGCGGGTCCTGCTGGGGTCACATGACCCGTTAGCGGGTCCTGCTGGGGTCACATGACCCGTTAGCGGGTCCTGCTCGGGTCACATGACCCGTTAGCGGGTCCTGCTCGGGTCACATGACCCGTTAGCGGGTCCTGCTCGGGTCACATGACCCGTTAGCGGGTCCTGCTCGGGTCACATGACCCGTTAGCGGGTCCTGCTCGGGTCACATGACCCGTTAGCGGGTCCTGATGGGGTCACATGACCCGTTAGCGGGTCCTGCTGGGGTCACATGACCCGTTAGCGGGTCCTGCTCGGGTCACATGAAGTCATGTGTGATTATAAGACCTGTCAGGCTTTGACCAGGCTACCAGGCTACCAGGCCGGATTTCAGGCCTTCAACCGAAGCCATCCTAAAGTTTTACGACACCTTTTGACACTGGTCTAAATAAATTGATTGTAAAAATGATTGAAAGAAGTCGTCCTTGTTTATTATGTTGGTTGCCGGAGCCGGTGTTCGGATTTCATCCTTCAATTATTGTTCTGTAGAATAATTAACCTTGAGACTGATTTTGCTGTAGTTTCATCATTTCCCCTGTAACGACCAGGTGGTGCCCCGTCTAGATTAAGTCATTTTGATAATTCAATTTGATAAATAATCTACCTTATTAATTATTAATAGTGATGCAGCGATTGTTCGGTAACCGAAATTGTTCGGCCGAAATTGGCAAAAAAACACTTTCAGTGTTCGGTGGAATAAGTGGGAAAAAACCGAACAATTAATAACGGCGTTGTAATATAAATAGACTGGCCGCTCCGTAACTGTTGCGCACCACATAAATCGTTGGCCAACCAAAAACTAACCACATAAGAATTTTACCAACATTCACCAGCAGGTGGAACCAAAACAACATAAATCAATCTATTCCAGGTGCGTTTAGATGAGGAAATCAAACGTTAGAGCGTGGAGTGAAGTGGTGCAAACATGTCAGCAGTGTGGAAGTATTTTAGAGTGGCACAGAATAATACAAGAATGGCTGTTTGCAATGAATGTTCTGCTCAATTATCTAGAGGGGAAACATCTGCAAAGTCTTTCAGCTACAAGTTTGATTTATCATTTGAAATGATAAAAAACCCTGGGCGCTTTAATGCATTTTTATTGTTTTAAGGCCTATGTTACAATGTTCAGTAAGTTAAGCCTAACGTAAGCTCAAAGATGGCCAAAAAATGTATTTTGCTAATTTATTTATTTTAAGTTATTGTTCTTTGCTGGTATAATGTCTGCTGGAATATTTAAGAAATGCTGGGAAATTAAAACATGTTCAGTTTTTTATGTTCAACAAATGTTTTCTACCTTGTAATTTTGTAAAAGATTTTTTTCTTTTAAAAGCATGACTAAATCAAATTTATTTGATTTATGCAATGGTGAAAAAATTGGCAAAATAAATGAAAAACTGCGAAGAACCATGTTCGGTATCGTTCGGTATTCGGCCAAGTGTTTATTATTATTTTCGGTTTCGGTCACAAATTTTCATTTCGGTGCATCACTAATTATTAATAATTGTTGAAGGACAATTAATAATAACTCTCTTGATAACTGAAACAGCATCTACTACTCGACTACTACTACTACTCGACTAAAATCAGACTAAAATGTTCAGACTTTTACTTGACTGACACTTGACACGACTAAAAGGAGAACGAACAAGATTAAAACTAATAAAAACTAAAATGAAAGCTGGACCCAAAGATGGTGGGGGGGCGGTAGAGCGTCTCACCGTCTCACCGTCTCACCTTTAAACTTGTCTGTCTCCTTGTCTCACCCTTAAACTTGTCTGTCTCTCTGTCTCACCTTTAAACTTGTCTCTTTGTCTCACCTTTAAACTTGTCTGTCTCTCTGTCTCACCTTTAAACTTGTCTGTCTCTTTGTCTCACCTTTAAACTTGTCTGTCTCTTTGTCTCACCTTTAAACTTGTCTGTCTCTTTGTCTCACCTTTAAACTTGTCTGTCTCTTTGTCTCACCTTTAAACTTGTTTGTCTCAGCGTCTCACCTTTAAACTTGTTTGTCTCTTTGTCTCACCTTTAAACTTGTCTGTCTCTTTGTCTCACCTTTAAACTTGTCTGTCTCTTTGTCGCGGACCAGTCTCACGCTGCGAATGCTGAGCTCTTTGAAGATGATGTCGATGTCTCCCTGCACCGTGTTGAAGGGCAGGTTCCCCACGTAGGCCGTGTAGGGCGGCTCCGACGGAAGGTCCTTCTGCTTCCGGGGGCCTCCGGGGCCGCTGCCGCCGCGGGGCCTGGGGGGGACGGGGGGGGGGGGGGGGCAAGGTCATTAAAACGGCTTAAAAAAATCACTAAACATTAGGGATGCCCCGATACCGATACTGGTATCGGTATCGGGGCCGATACTGCCCTCATATACTCGTACTCGCAAAAATTATCCGATACCACGCACCGATACTTGTAGTTAGCGCCGCTAGGGGGAGATGTTGAGCCGCACCGCGGCTCCCTGGGTCAGTCTGCAGCCTGGCTGAGCAGCAGCAGCAAAGCTGCTGCTCTGTGGCTGTAACCAGCTGTTCATGTTTCAGTAAATTCTGTCTTCCTTAATTATACAAACTGGACAAACCTTACTTACAGGGAACTTTATTAAACACTCCACGTAACTCACAGTACAACATAAACAATCCCATTGTTACATTCCGGTTAGCCGTTAGCCACGTTAGCCGTTGAAGGGAGAAAAATACATTGTGTGTCCTGAAATGCCCTGGATTCCCAAAACACAGCTTTAATCAGCCATGCACCTGCTGTTTATTATAACAAATGCTTTTTTTCTGTGAGAGAGAAGCTAGCTCACACAGGATTTTGGTCCCGTGTGAGCCGAGACGTATTTTTGAGAACTTGCGGACGGGGGGGCGAATAGGCCCCCCCCCCTCCGCAAGGTGCTGAGGTAAAGGTATAAAGACGCGAGAGCCGGAAGTTCGGGTTCAGAGTCTGCTGTGGGTCCAGTGCACGACGCCCAGCGCGGTTTCCTTGGCCTACTCTGTATCAGGACTGTCCCGGCTCTCCAGTCCGTGTCGAGGTAAGAGTATGAGGCCTTGTCCCTTTGTAGTTGTGTGTGCGTAATATTGCTCTGCCATTTGCGGGGGATAACTTGACACCTTGTCCTAGCAAAAAGAGTAATTGTGTGTGTGTCTTCTATGCAAATGCTTGCTTTCCTTGCTGGTAATAAAGATCCATATATCATTATAGCAAAAGCGAGTGTTTGTGTGGGAGATTCATTTTGGTACAGCCGACCACTTCTAGAACCTTAAAGTGAGATTTCTCCCAAAACAGCCGGTTAGCCGCATTAGCCGGTTAGCCACGCCGACAGCCTGCAGTCTGTCTTGCTTCTGTCGTCGTCCCTTATTTTGAAATATGTCCCCCAGGCTGCTGACATCCCGCTGCATTAATTGTCACTATCTGGCCTGAAACGGCGCTGCCAGTCTCACTCACGTATCACTCTCTATAACCGGACTGTAACAATGGGATTGTTTATGTTCTTCTTCTCTGTTTTATTGGTGGATCGCAACCAACTTTAAAGGAGCTTGAGGCTCCTTTTAAGAAATGAGACTCTCTAGCGCCACCCTTCACCACGACGGCCGTTGGGGGTACTGCAGCCAACAGCGAAGCCGGCACGGGAGAACGGGGAGAACGTGCATGCAGCGTCATGTGACGTCACATCCACAGCCCAGAGCGGGAAATTCTGGACCGAATTGCAGCACATTTTGCAGCACACAGCCTGTTCAAGGCAACGGAGAGATACACTAGAGGAATCATTCTTTTGGGTTTGGAACGCTTCATCTGACATTATTACTAGAAAACTTAAAATGTATACAGATTTTTTTCATAAATCCTGCCTCATGCTCCTTTAAATAAATAAAAGTAAATAAATACATACAATTTGACATCATAAAAAAGATTGATTCATGCTCACCTTATAAGTGTAAGAGGAGATTTATTTTTGTTAAGAAGGTTATTTTGGTAATTCAGGGTTCATTATTTTATAAATATATTCTTTATATTGTGATGTAAATCAGGGACTATAACGACACTAGTCAGTTTATCTGTAGTGATTAGTCTGTTTTAAGGTGCGGGTATGGTTCTGCGTCACACACGCAGAGCACACGGCGCACCCGTGACGCCGTCACGAATCGTTCAGAGTTCTCCGTCTCTCCATTTGGTCGCGGTGCAGTACCCCCCGCGGCCACTAGTTAGCGATCTTTTTCTGAATGGTTTATCCGACTTTTTCCGGTCACAGTAGGGCTGGGCGATTTTGGACAAAAATAAAATCCCGATTTTCTTCTCTGAAAACCCGATTTTCGATTTCGATTTTTTTGGTAAAACTACAAAAGACCATGGAATAAATTGTTTAAAATATTTTATCTTTATTTTTAAAGAAAAATAGCAAACAAATTTCCCTATTGGGAATGAAGTGCAATTGAAAGATACTGTAAATCCTCCTTGAGTTTAGTAAAGTGACAACATTTACAATTTTCTTGACCAAATAAAGATGACTAGACGAGCTCTGTCTGTAATGCAGCCAGCTGCAAAAAAGGAAAATCGATTTTCCGATTTTCCTTTTTTAACATCGATTTTGATTAATAAATCCGATTTAGATTTAAAATCGATTCATCGCACAGCCCTAGGTCACAGTAAATCAAAGAAATAAGGACAACTATTGTGCAAAAAACAAAAACAAAAAAAATCACATATAAACGAAGAAAAAAGCCCTGGAAGTTCACTACTGATTCAAACCGGAAATGCTTCGCTTTCAAACGAACCAATCACAGCCCTCTCGGTCTGCGTGTGGACGGCGTCTCCTCGACGCGTAGTTACAGTTTTCGGGAGGTGCACGTCAGAGACGGTGCATGTGACGGCGTGTCCTCTGCGTGTACAAAAACCACACGCCGTAGGCACGGCGTCGTTTTGACGCAGAACCATAATTCAGCCTTTAGATTGGGCGGAGTGATACGCCACAGTACGGCACTAGGTGCTGTGTTGATGTTCTAAAATCCTACACTGTTGAGGGACATTAAAGTACACTGGAACTCAGCAGAAGTTTCCCCGTGTTTATCCTACTCACCACCCCAAAAAGGTTTAATTTAATAAGGTAAGACTTAACTCTACACCAGTCTTACATCAGTAAAAGGTTTAATTTAATAAGGTAAGGCTTAACTCTACACCAGCCTTACATCAGTAAAATGTTTAATTTAATAAGGTAAGACTTAACTCTACACCAGCCTTACATCAGTAAAAGGTTTAATTTAATAAGGTAAGGCTTACCTCTACACCAGCCTTACATCAGTAAAAGTTCAGAGCTCAAAACCCTGCAAGAGTCCCGTGATCGGGACCAAAACGGTACTAGTTTCTTCTGAGCGGAGGAAGATTTTGGTCCGCGGGTCGAGGCGCGGTCGTTACTAGTCAACACAATAGATTAATATTAATAACCCAATATCGCACACTTTGTCACCTCCACGACACGTATCGTGACGTTTTTGCATCGCAAAATTTCGTGGCGCGATATATTGTTACACACCTAATAAAACACAACACCATCACACGGGCAACTAGAATAACTGAGGACCCTCACACTAGGGCTGGGCGATACGGCCTTTTATTAATATCTCAATATTTTTAGGCCATGTCACGATACACGATATATATCTGGATATTTTGTCTTAGCCTTGAATTAACACTTAATTAACACAAGTATGATGATTCTATATGTCTACATTAAAACATTCTTGTTCATACTGCATTAATATATGCTCATTTTAAACTTTCATGCAAAAAGGGGAATAAGTCAAATTTAAAACTGTATTTATTAAACAGTTACTAAGCAGTGAGTGGCACAAACATAAAAAAAAAATGAGCTGCTCTGAGCAGGAGGGCCTTTAGAGCAGCTTTATATTCAGACTAATGTAGGTGTAGGGACTGCAATGTTTCATCCTCTCCTCCGTTACTTTGCATCACTTTCACTTACTTTTAGAGATATAAGTCCATCTTGTTTGACTTTGTTTTGATGATAGTGATTGATTTCATGTGGCCACATTTAAGCAACACTAGGTTACGTTTCTCAGCTCTGGAAGAGATGGCTCGGGGGCGCGGACGCGTGTCGCGCTGAACGGCATAAGGCTGATTTATGGTTCTTCTTTTATTCTATTTATGCAGGCAGTTTATTTTTATTTCATTTGTTTTATACATTTTGATATTGTGCAGACCTCTGTTAATAAAGGAACCTGTGTGACATTTGGCACGAGGCTTTGTATTAAAACTGACTGTTTTTTTAAGGGTTTGCCTCAGAAAAAATGAAGCTAACAGAGATGCTAACAGAGATGCTAACAGAGATGCTAACAGAGATGCTAACAGAGATGCTATGCTATAATGCTTTGGGGGAAACCCAAATTATGGCACAGAAAAAATATCGATAAATATCGAGTATCGCCATTCAGCTAGAAAATATCGAGATATGACTTTTGGTCCATATCGCCCAGCCCTAACTTGTGTGTCTCTGTCTCATGACCACCGTTGTCTAACTTGCTGCCGTGGTTGTGCTTGAACCACTTCCGAATATCATTACTTTATGTTAACGGAGCAGCAGAGAGCAGCGTCTTGCTGGTGCAGGAAACTGCTGGACGCAGATGAGTGACGGACACTGAAGGCCCCGTACACACGTACCCGGGTATCTGCGGATATCTGCTAAACCGAAGATATTTTCCTACGTTTGGACCTGTCATCCACATGAAAACACAAATAAACGAATGTTTAAAAAAACTCCGGGAAAAGTGAAGATTTTTGAAAACTCCGTTTATGTAGATGCGTGTAGACACACACAACCGGAGTTTTGCGTTTTCGAACTTCACATTATGCTCCAAAACAACAACAAATCTGCTCTGATTCTGACGTCTAACGTGCGACCCAGAACTACAGATGATCCAGCATCTGTTCTCCAAGCTATTTATTAAATAAATGATCTCTGCTCTTGACCACCGTTTACTGCGTTACACCGACACAGAGCCTACGCCGTAGGGTACGCGGCGGCGCGCTGTACGCCGTACCCTACGGCGTAGGGCTGCGTCAATAACGCGGCAGCTCCGGGACACGGGGGGACTCGGGCTCGTTACCGAGAAGGAGACACGGCTCCCGGAGGAGCTGCGCCGCGGAGGCCGGCCCGAAGGCCGAGGAACAGATGATCTACAGGTTTGGAATGCTTATGAATGTGGTCGAAAACGCAGATCTTCGGTTATGTGTGGAAGGTTTTTTTTTTTTTTTTAAACGATGTAATGTGGATACAAATTATTTTACAAATGGAGGGGGGAAATATTCGGTTTTAAAAATACCCGGCTACGTGTGTACATAGCCTGATTTATGGTTCCAAGTTACACCAACGATTTAACGCAGAAGCATAATTACGGCTTAACGCGTGCACAAAAACAATGCTGATGCACCCTGGTAGAACCGGGCCTTGCCTGCCCTTCCTCTACTTTGGGTTGGAGAAATAACCCCCGTTTACCTGGATTTGAACCAGTGCCTTCTTTGCAGCTAGTGGCTAAAAAAGCACGAGCCTGGTTAAGACTGGTTAAGACTTGTTAAGACTTGTTAAGACTTGTTAAGACTTGTTAAGACTGGTTAACCACCAGCTCCAAACTGCAACTACCCCCCGTTTGCAGGAAAAGCTTGAAAACCAGCAGCCACAGGAACAACCAAGTCAGCAGCCCTAACGACAAACCGCTGAGCAGAAACAGAGACTAACACTGACTAGTGGAGACGCACCGATCACAGCAGGAAATCCATAAATTCATCAATATTGTTGCCTCATGTACAACACTGACATTTTATTATTAGGTATAAAAATGAGGAGATGAGAAAGTATCATGAATTGTACACGGTTTTATTGCAAGGCTGAGGCAATGAGCAATATTTCTTAGAGACGACTTGGACCCATGTAGCTTATTAGCTTCAGCTTAATAATTATGTACAACATGTGCAGCAACACAGACAAATAGACATGTCAATCTCTTAGAGTTGATGCAAGTTGTAAACTATACACCTTAGTTTTCCTGAGGAAAAAGGAATAAATCTTAAAATACTGCAGTGCAGTTTGGTCTGCGTCGCCTCGACACGTAGTTACAATTTTCGGGAGGTGGCGTCAGTGACGGCGTGTGGTCTGCATCGACACGTACCACACGCCGTAGGCACGGCGTCGAGAGAGCGTGGATAGCATAAAATGTCAGCGGTGTGGCAATACTTTAAAGTAAAAGATGAAAAAACATGAAAGGCAGAGTGCAAAACGTGTGAAGCACAAGTCTCGAGCTGCGAACACAATGAATGGGAAAGCCGTCGGCGGTCGCTGCTTTGCGCCCTCTATGTGAAAGGGGCTTAAAACACTTAAAATAATATCACGCGAACGAGCATGCAGAGTTCCTGCACAGCTCAAACAAACACCAGCACTCCGGCGGATTCTTCAAACAACCAACGTTGTTAGAAACATCTGAAAAGCCTGAACAACTCCAACGAGACGGCAAGAAGGGAAAAGCAATTACAGAAAAGATTGCGCAGTTTATTGTACTTGAGGACCAGTCCCGTCAGTAGTGAGTAATGTGAGATTTCAACGTTTAATTCAACACCTCGAGCATCGCTAAAGCTAACGCTACGTTATTTCTAGTTCTGTTTTCACCACAAAAGCACAGGTTGACACTGGCAGTAGAATTTAATCTGACTTTTATTTATGGTAACAGATGTCAAACAAAGCCTACTTTTAGTAGCCGACAGTTTGATTTGCAAAACATTTGGTGAATTTAAACTCTAAACTACGGCTAATCGGCGAAGGAGCTTAAATAACGACGTTAAACTAAGCAGTTCAACTCTTCCTACATGTTTACGGTGTAATGCTCTCTTCTCAAAAACAACCCCACATTTATATTAAATGATATGATTGGATTGTAATTTCAGTTAAAGTTTCTGTTTAGAACCAAAAACAAATGTATTTTAGGTCAAATAAAGCAGAAAATGTTCTGCAGTCGTCGTAGCAGAGTAAATTATTCAGCACTTTTACATAAACGGGCCAGCGAGCCTCAGTAGCAGCAGAGACGCAGAACAAAGAGGATAAAATACAACATTTAAAACTGGTCAAAAACTGAAGACTAAAGCTTCATTTAGGGAAAGAGAAAGATGATCAATAGGTAGGTGATCAATAACTCTGATCAATAACTCTGGTCCAGGAATTTACACCTTAAAAAGGTCATTAAATCCACTTCACATGCTCTAATAAAAACATCTGGGTGAGAGCTGGAGGAAGCAGATGTGCAGCTGGAGGAAGCAGATGTGCAGCTAAAGGAAGCAGATGTGCAGCTGGAGGAAGCAGATGTGCAGCTGGAGGAAGCAGATGTGCGGCTGTAGGACAGATGTGCGGCTGTAGGACAGATGTGCAGCTGGAGGAAGCAGATGTGCAGCCGGAGGAAGCAGATGTGCAGCTAGAGGAAGCAGATGTGCAGCTAGAGGAAGCAGATGTGCAGCTAGAGGAAGCAGATGTGCAGGTAAAGGAAGCAGATGTGCAGCTAGAGGAAGCAGATGTGCAGGTAAAGGAAGCAGATGTGCAGCTAGAGGAAGCAGATGTGCAGCTGGAGGAAGCAGATGTGCAGCTAGAGGACAGATGTGCAGCAGGAGGAAGCAGATGTGCAGCTGGAGGAAGCAGATGTGCAGCTGGAGGAAGCAGATGTGCAGCTGGAGGAAGCAGATGTGCAGCTAGAGGACAGATGTGCAGCAGGAGGAAGCAGATGTGCAGCTGGAGGACAGATGTGCAGCCGGAGGAAGCAGATGTGCAGCCGGAGGAAGCAGATGTGCAGCCGGAGGAAGCAGATGTGCAGCTGGAGGAAGCAGATGTGCAGCTGGAGGAAGCAGATGTGCAGCTGGAGGAAGCAGATGTGCAGCTAGAGGAAGCAGATGTGCAGCTAGAGGACAGATGTGCAGCTAGAGGACAGATGTGCAGCTGGAGGACAGATGTGCAGCTGGAGGAAGCAGATGTGCAGCCGGAGGAAGCAGATGTGCAGCCGGAGGAAGCAGATGTGCAGCTGGAGGAAGCAGATGTGCAGCTGGAGGAAGCAGATGTGCAGCTGGAGGAAGCAGATGTGCAGCCGGAGGAAGCAGATGTGCAGCCGGAGGAAGCAGATGTGCAGCCGGAGGAAGCAGATGTGCAGCTGGAGGAAGCAGATGTGCAGCTGGAGGACAGATGTGCAGCTGGAGGACAGATGTGCAGCTAAAGGAAGCAGATGTGCAGCTGGAGGAAGCAGATGTGCAGCTAGAGGACAGATGTGCAGCTGGAGGACAGATGTGCAGCTGGAGGAAGCAGATGTGCAGCCGGAGGAAGCAGATGTGCAGCTGGAGGAAGCAGATGTGCAGCTGGAGGAAGCAGATGTGCAGCTGGAGGAAGCAGATGTGCAGCTGGAGGAAGCAGATGTGCAGCTGGAGGAAGCAGATGTGCAGCTGGAGGAAGCAGATGTGCAGCTAGAGGAAGCAGATGTGCAGCTAGAGGAAGCAGATGTGCAGCTGGAGGAAGCAGATGTGCAGCTGGAGGAAGCAGATGTGCAGCTGGAGGACAGATGTGCAGCTGGAGGAAGCAGATGTGCAGCCGGAGGAAGCAGATGTGCAGCTGGAGGAAGCAGATGTGCAGCTGGAGGAAGCAGATGTGCAGCTGGAGGACAGATGTGCAGCTGGAGGAAGCAGATGTGCAGCTAGAGGACAGATGTGCAGCTGGAGGACAGATGTGCAGCTGGAGGACAGATGTGCAGCTGGAGGAAGCAGATGTGCAGCCGGAGGAAGCAGATGTGCAGCTGGAGGAAGCAGATGTGCAGCTGGAGGAAGCAGATGTGCAGCTGGAGGAAGCAGATGTGCAGCTGGAGGAAGCAGATGTGCAGCTGGAGGAAGCAGATGTGCAGCTGGAGGAAGCAGATGTGCAGCTGGAGGAAGCAGATGTGCAGCTGGAGGAAGCAGATGTGCAGCTAGAGGAAGCAGATGTGCAGCTGGAGGAAGCAGATGTGCAGCTGGAGGAAGCAGATGTGCAGCTGGAGGAAGCAGATGTGCAGCTGGAGGACAGATGTGCAGCTGGAGGAAGCAGATGTGCAGCTGGAGGAAGCAGATGTGCAGCTGGAGGACAGATGTGCAGCCGGAGGAAGCAGATGTGCAGCCGGAGGAAGCAGATGTGCAGCTAGAGGAAGCAGATGTGCAGCTGGAGGACAGATGTGCAGCCGGAGGAAGCAGATGTGCAGCTGGAGGACAGATGTGCAGATTTCTGCACAAACCCAAACCGGATCCAGGTTCGGACCAGAACCTGCTCCATCACGTCAGGGTTCCTACACCTTTTAAAAGGTCAAATTCAAGAACTTTTCAAGGGTTATTTTCTAAATCTTCCAGCACCTTATGACTGGGGTAAAATATCTACAGGAATATTTATACTCAATTATTTTTTCCGCTTTTTATCACAATTATGTCCATTGTATCGTGCTGTAAACATATAGTTATGTTTCATCTTACTGATTTTATTTTCCTTTTAATAACTAAACTCTGCTTGAATTTCAATGTTGTGTTTTCAAGGCCTGAAAAGTGCTTGAATTTTAGTTGTAAGTGCTTGAAATTATAACTCTGTCAGGGTTCTAAACTAAAACTCAAGCATTTCAATGAATGAATGAATGAATGAATTAATTAATTTATTTCGAACATGTATATAAAAAATAAACAGTAACATCTTCATATGCTCATAGGTTTGAAAAAGCTTTTTCCTAGTTCCTACCCCTTTATAACTATGAATTTACATTATTGCTATTATTATTTACTTATTACTTATATACTTATTATTATTACTTATCAGGCGTTGAAAACACAACATTGAAATTCAAGGTTTTAAAGCACCCTGAAATATGAACTGGTTTGAAGGATTGTTGCATTTGGAGGCTATTTTTAATAATTCATTCATTGGTTTTCATTCAGTTATTTTCATTAGTTTATGTTGTGTGTCAATGTTTTTATTTTTTAGCACTGACTGATGGCACTTTTCATTAAAGATCTGATCTGATCTAAATATTGTGGTTTCCCACCATCATCATCATCATCTAGTTATGTTTTACAGGGTTCCTACGTGAGCTTGAAATCCTTGAAAGTGCTTGAATTTCAATGTTGTGTTGTATTGTGTTGTGTTCATGTCTTGTTTTCAAGGCCTGAAAAGTGCTTGAATTTTAGTTTTAAGAGCTTGAAATTATAACTCTGTCAGGGTTCTAAACTAAAACTCAAGCATTTCAATGAATGAATGAATGAATGAATGAATGAATGAATTTATTTCAAACATGTATATAAAAAATAAAGGGTTTGAAAAAGGAGTAGGAAGAAGTTTACACTTTCTCCTAGTTCCTACCCCTTTATAACTATGAATTTACATTATTGCTATTATTATTTACTTTTCAGGCATTGAAAACACAACATTGAAATTCAAGGATTTCAAGCACCCTGAATTATAAACTGGTTTGAAGGATTGTTACATTTGGAGGCTATTTTTAATAATTCATTCATTGGTTTTCAATCAGTTATTTGCATTAGTTTATGTGGTGTCAATGTTTTTATATACTATTTTTTAGCACTGACTGATGGCACTTTTCATTTGGTTGTTATATAACAATAAAGATCTAGTCTGATCTAAATAGTGTGGTTTCCCACCAGCACCATCATCATCATCCCCCCTTCCCCCCTCCTCCCCCCAGGCCGCATGGCCCCCGCCGCCGCCGCCCCCGGCCCCCCCGGGGCGGCCACGCCGCCGCGGCAGCGCCGCTCCCCGGCCGCGCTGCAGCCACGAGAACCTGCGGAGCCCCGGAGTAGCTCCCCCAGACCGCGGTGTTTCCTGCGCGGGCTCCCCGGCCTCCCCTCGCCCCCGCCCGGCCTCCCGCTCCACTGCAGCCGCCGCCGCCTCTCCGAGGCCCGGCCGGCGCCGGGGCCTCGGCTGCAGCCCGCCCCGCGGAGGGTCCGCGGAGCCCCGGGGCGGGGTCCCCGGGGCTGAGCCGGGGCGAGGGGGTCCCCCCCGCAGGACACTCACCCTCTGCCGCCGCCGAAGCTGCCGTAGGCCCGGTCCCGGTCGTCGTAGCTGTCGAAGTCCGCCATCGCTGCTGCTGCTGCTGCTGCTGCTGCTGCGGGGTCCTACCGCGTCACTTCCGCTTCACTTCCGGGTCGCTGGGGGCTGCCTGCGCAGCGCCGGACCGAAACACTAAAAAACTAAAACAATAAAACAACCTTTAAATCAGTTGGTGAAATATTACACCATTTTTTAATGAAAAAACAAAAAAACACTTACGAAAAGCTGTCACTTTAAGGTCCTATGGATGGATGGATTGATGATGGATGGATGATGGGTGGATGATGGATGGATGATGGATGGATGATGGATGGATGATGGATGATGGATGATGGATGGATGGATGGATGGATGATGGATGGATTGATGATGGATAGATGATGGATGATGGATGGATGGATGGATGGATGATGGATGGATGATGGATGGATGATGGATGTATGGATGGATGGATGATGGATGGATGATGGATGATGGATGGATGGATGATGGATGATGGATGGATGATGGATGATGGATGGATGATGGATGGATGGATGGATGGATGATGGATGGATGATGGATGGATTGATGATGGATGGATGATGGGTGGATGGATGATGGATGGATGGATGATGGATGGATGATGGATGGATTGATGATGGATGGATGATGGGTGGATGGATGATGGATGGATGATGGATGATGGATGATGGATGGATGGATGATGGATGGATGGATGATGAAAGGATGGATGATGGATGGATGATGGATGGATGGATGATGGATGGATGGATGATGGATGGATGGATGATGGATGTATGGATGGATGGATGGATGATGGATGGATGGATGGATGATGGATGGATGGATGGATGATGGATGGATGATGGATGGATGATGGATGGATGATGGATGGATGGATGGATGATGGATGGATGGATGGATGATGGATGGATGGATGGATGATGGATGGATGATGATGGATGGATGGATGGATGATGGATGATGGATGGATAGATGATGAATGGAAGATGGATGGATGGATGATGGATGGATGGATGGATGGATGGATGATGGATGGAAGATGGATGGATGGATGATGGATGGAAGATGGATGATGGATGGATGGATGGATGGATGGATGATGGATGGATGAATGGATGGATGATGGATGAATGGATGGATGATGGATGGAAGATGGATGATGGATGGATGGATGGATGATGGATGGATGAATGGATGGATGATGGATGATGGATGAATGGATGGATGATGGATGGATGGATGGATGGATGGATGGATGATGGATGGATGATGGATGGAAGATGGATGATGGATGGATGGATGATGGATGGATGATGGGGGGGTCCCGGCACAGCACATCCAAGTGATCGCCGCGACTTCGTGGCGCTCGATACCCGGAGACTGTTGGGGGGGGGGGGGGGGGGGCTGATAAGAGGGAGGAGCCGAGGAAGGCGTTGAATTGAGGGAGGTGTGTTTATCAGTAAGTGTGTGTGTAGCGATGAGTCCATGAACTTGGGGGCAGAGCATCTTGTTTACATTCCACCAGAAAGATTGTGACCAGACCGATCGGCCAAAACCGCCCTGTCAAGGCCAGATGATGGATGATGATGGATGGATGGATGGATGATGATGGATAGATGGATGGATAGATGGATGGATGATGGATGGATGATGGATGGATGGATGAATGGATGGATGATGGATGGGTGGATGGATGGATGGATGATGGATGGATGGATGGATGAATGGATGGATGGATGATGGATGGATGGATGATGGATGGATGGATGGATGGAGGGAAGAAGGATGGATGGATGGATGGATGGATGGATGGATGGATGGATGGATGGATGATGGATGGATGAATGATGGATGGATGGATGGAGGGAAGAAGGATGGATGGATGGATGGATGGATGATGGATGGATGATCGATGGATGGATGGATGATGGATGGATGGATGGATGATGGATGGATGATGGATGGATGGATGGATGATCGATGGATGGATGGATGATGGATGGATGATGGATGGATTATGGATGGATGATGGATGGATGGATGATGGATGTTGATGGATGATGGATGGATGATGGATGATGATGGATGGATGGATGATGATGGATGATGATGGATAGATGGATGGATGGATGATGGATGGATGATGATGGATGATGGATGGATGATGGATGATGATGGATGGATGGATGATGGATGGATGATGGATGGAGGATGATGGATGGATGGATGGTGATGATGGATGGATGGATGATGATGGATGGATGATGGATGGATGATGATGCATGATGGATGGATGGATGGATGATGGAAGGATGGATGATGGATGGATGATGGATGGATGATGGATGATGGAAGGATGGATGATGGATGGATGATGGATGGATGATGGATGATGGATGGATGATGGATGGATGGATGATGGAAGGATGGATGATGGATGGATGGATGATGGATGGATGGAAGGGTGGATGATGGATGGATGATGGATGATGATGGATGGATGGATGATGTTGGATGGATGGATGATGGATGGATGATGATGGATGGACGATGGATGATGATGGATGGATGGATGATGTTGGATGGATGATGGTTGGATGATGGATGGATGTAAATTCTTCTTGTGTAGAAATAATAATTATGTAAAATGAGACAAATAAATGCCGGAATCCAGATTCTCATTCAGGTTTATTTCGTTTCTTGAGCCTCAGAATTCAAACAAACCACATACAAGTTTAAAAGAGTTGATTAAAGGAGCAATTTGTAAAAATAATGATATATAAAAAATACAGCATATCATGGTTTTATTAATTGTTTAATCATATTATTTAATCATATATTATATAAAATGTACTGTCTATAGGTCTGTTACACCACAGCTAACATGCTAACCTACTAACCTACTAACCTGCTAACCTGTTAACCTGCTAACCTGTTAACATGCTAGCCTGTTAACCTGACAGGACATGCTAACCTGTTAACCTGCTAACCTGCTTACCTGCTAACCTGACAGGACCTGCTAACCTGCTAACCTGACAGGACATGCTAACATGCTAACCTGCTAACCTGCTAACCTGATAGGACATGCTAACCTGCTAACCTGTTAACCTGCTAGCCTGATAGGACATGCTAACCTGCTAACTTGTTAACATGCTAACCTGCTAACCTGTTAACATGCTAACCTGCTAACCTGCTAACCGGTTAACCTGCTAACCTGCAAACCTGTTAACCTGCTAACCTGCTAACCTGCTAGGACATGCTAACCTGCTAACCTTCTAACCTGCTAGCCTGACAGGACATGCTAACCTGCTAACCTGTTAACATGCTGACCTGCTAACCTGTTAACCTGCTAACCTGCTAGCCTGACAGGACATGCTAACCTGCTAACCTGCTAACATACTAACATGCTAACATGCTAACCTGCTAACCTGCTAGCCTGACATGACATGCTAACCTGCTAACCTGCTCACCTTAAGGTGCTATGAGCAGCCAAACCTGCAGGGGGCAGTGTAACGAGAAGATAAAGTCATGCTAGCCAATCAGAATCCTGGAAAAAAACATCAACAAATTACACGAGTAACTTCCAGTTACTTCCAAGATGAACCAGAGTCTTTCGTTTGGAGTGACAGAGAAGTGGAGTTACTTTTAAGTGTGACTTTAGAATATAAAACAGGTAAAATACAAGAAAATATTGACGGTTACAAACTAATTGTAACCACAGGTGTCACTCATGACGCTGGTGACGTTTCTGTCTCATAATGTGACGTTCTGAAGCCTAAATGTCCGTTTCTTTCTGTTTACAAGCAAACGTGAAGACTGATGTTTTAAAAATCTCCACTTTGGCCGGAGTTTTCCGGAATGATGGTTTTTGGAGACTTTGAGCTTCGTTTTCATGTAAATGAACGACCAAAACGCATGAAAACACCACCGTTTTTGCTCCGTGGAAACGGGGCCTAAAACAGCTGGTAGTAACTTCTGTATGTGGCTGTAGCCGGAGGCCGCTAGCCAATGTTAGCATCTCAGCAGCTCCCTGCCTGTCCCGGGTCCGGTTCCTCCGGGATCTTCCCCAGACCCGGTTCCTCCGGGATCTTCCCCAGACCCGTTTCCTCCGGGATCTTCCCCAGGTCTGGTTCGGTTCTGGATCCTCGCTGTCGCAGATCTCCCTGGTCCGTATCGGCCCAGATCCTCCCCAAGGACTGAAAACAGGGAACAACATGGAAACAGAGAGAACTAGAACCAGGAGAAGAGAAGACTGCAGCAGAACTTCTACCACGACGCTCCAACGGTACCTGGTTCTCGGCCAGGTGGATGGATGATGGATGGTTATTTATATTTATATGTATTTCTATCATAGTTGTGGTACCTGGTTCTCGGCCAGCGCCTGCTTGGCCATGTAGTGCTCCCTCTTCATCTTGATCTCCACCTCCTCAGGAACGTCAGGAACCATCATGTCGATCAGACGGCCGATGAAGAAGACCACGTGCTGGGGAGGAAGAGCACATGGCAGAAAATAAGATCTATCAAATATCGACCGATCAGGAGAAGGGGCGGGGCTTATTTGCACCAATTATGTTCAAGGACTCAATACCGAGTCCGATGACACCACCCACGACTCTCTATGTGAAACCATTCAAAAGTTATGGCAGAAAGTAGGAACTATCAAATATGGACCAATCAGATGAAGGGGGGGCGCGCGTTTTGGCGTCTAGCGTTGCCACAGGAGTTTCCTCACACGCGGAAAGAGGAGAAGGTTCGAGACACTGACCTGGAAGACGATGACGAAGGTGAGCCGGACGGCTAGCAGGTGGAAATACTCCGGCAGGTACCGGCCGTCCTGGTCCCTGAACCCTCGATACCTGCAGACGAGACAGGAGACACGTCAGACAACCAGGACAGAAACAAGAGACATGTCAGACAACCAGCAACCAACTCCTGCCTGGCCCTGATACTCTTCCGTAGAAACCAACTGTAAACAGGTCACTTAATCGATAGACTTATCGATCATTAGAATTTTACCACCATAAATCAGTCTTGATGAGACATTAGTGGACGTCCCGGGGACAGACGTCGTCTCCACGGCAACAGCTCTAATATCTCGGTTTACTTTTCTGCATCAATGCTGCCGTCACCGAGCTAGAACTGAACTCTGACACAAACCCAGACCTTCACGGAGTCTGGATTCTGGACTGGATCTGATACGGGTTTTGAACATAAATCAGAGTGTCATCTGCATATGAAATTACCTCCGTTCCAGACCAACCCAGAACCGGTCTTAGCTGGCTCTTACAGTTAGCAAAATAAGCCGTATTAGCTTCTAAATAGGAATGTTGTGTTAGGTCTTTGTTCAGAAAAAGTCACGTTTACCGGAGGTGCTAACCAGCTAACGTGAAGACAGCTAGCCGTCAACTGCAAAGACCAGATCCTGAACCAGAAATATAATATTTTACCAGGTCTGGATCCGGATCCTAGTGGTCTGTAGAGGAACTGCAGGTCTGGATCTGGACCCTAGTGGTCTGATGTGGACCCTAGTGGTCTGATGTGGACCGGGTCACCTGCAGGACCCGTTGTGCTGCTGGTTGTAGCGGGTCGGAGACGTAGCCAGGGTGAAGTTGGTGAAGCCGCTCAGCGAAGCGTCTCTGGTGTAGCGGTAGTAGAGCCGCGGCACGAAGGAGGAGGTGAAGGCGATGAGGAACGCCTGGAAAACCAGAACCAGAACAAGGATCAGGATCAGGACCAGGATCAGGACCAGGACTCAGACCAGGACCAGGACCAGGTCCAGGTCCAGGACCAGGACCAGGACCAGGACCAGGACCAGGACCAGGACCAGGACCAGGACCAGGATCAGGACCAGGACTCAGACCAGGACCAGGACCAGGTCCAGGACCAGGACCAGGACCAGTACCAGGACCAGGACCAGGACCAGGACCAGGACCAGGACCAGGACTCGGACCAGCACCCCTTTCCACCTTACGTTGCTGAGCACGGCCGTGTGCGTGATGAACTGCAGGATGGAGAACCAGACTCCGATCCCCGTCGCCCGCTCCACCACCGGCCGCCGGAACTCCGTCACGAACTTCTGGGCGTCCAGACGGATCTCCACCCAGTTGTTGACGAGGGCGAAGAGCGGAGCCAGCGGGCAGGCCGCCACGAAAATGGTGATGAAGCCAAACTGCAGCACTAGACCAGAGACAGTTACAGGTTAAAGGAATTATTTTGGGAGAAATCTCACTTTAAGGTTCTAGAAGTGGTCGGCTGTACCAAAATGAATCACACACACACACACACACACACACACACACACACACACACACACACACACACACACACACACACACACACACACACACACACACACACACACACACACACACACACACACACACACACACACACACTCGCTTTTGCTATAATGATATATGGATCTTTATTACCAGCAAGAAAAGCAAGCATTTGCATAGAAGACACACACACAATTACTCTTTTGCTAGGACAAGGTGTCAAGTTATCCCCCACAGATGGCAGAGCAATATTACGCACACACAATTACAAAGGGCCAAGGCCTCATACTCTTACCTCGACACGGGACTGGAGAGCCGGGACAGTCCTGATACAGAGTAGGCCAAGGAAACCGCGCTGGGCGTCGTGCACTGGACCCACAGCAGACTCTGAACCCGAACTTCCGGCTCTCGCGTCTTTATACCTTTACCTCAGCACCTTGCGGAGGGGGGGGGGGGGGGGGAGGCCTATTCGCCCCCCCGTCCGCAAGTTCTCAAAAATAAGTCTCGGCTCATACAGGACCAAAATCCTGTGTGAGCTAGCTTCTCTCTCACAGAAAAACAAACATTTGTTATAATAAACAGCAGGTGCATGGCTGACTAAAGCTGTGTTTTGGGAATCCAGGGCATTTCAGGACACAAAATTTATTTTTATCCCTTCAGGAATACAGGAACCCGGATCTGTAGGACCCGGACCTGTAGGACAGGCGGCCATGAAGATGGTGACAAAGCTGAAATGCAGCACTGGAGGGGGAAACGGGGGGGTCAGGACCTGTAGGACCTGTAGGCAGATAAATCTGGAGGTGTTTCAGAGATGGACCCCAAAGGAAGACTATAAGAGGGAAGAGAATGGGGCCCAGTATGGAGCCCTGGGGAACCCCGAGAGGGCCCAGTATGGAGCCCTGGGGAACACCGAGAGGGCCCAGTATGGAGCCCTGGGGAACCCCTAGAGGGCCCAGTATGGAGCCCTGGGGAACCCCGACCCCAGTATGGAGCCCTGGGGAACCCCGAGAGGGCCCAGTATGGAGCCCTGGGGAACCCCGTACCTAAGTGGGGTCATACCTGAAGAATACTGCCCTACAGGACTCACCCATCTCCAGGTACTCGCTGAACAGACCCTCACAGACCAGCAGCTGGTAGTCCGACTCCCAGGGAGACGCCTGATCTTCCTCCTGCTCCTCCTCTTCCTCCTGCTGCTGCTCCCTCTTCTCCTTCAGGTGGGGACGGAGCCTCCTCTTCTGCCACCAGGACTTCAGCTTCCTGCCAAATAATGACCCCAGTTGATGCTACCAGTTGCTATCTGTTGCTACTTGTTACAATCTGTTGCTACTTGTTACAATCTGTTACTACTTGTTACAATCTGTTACTACTTGTTACAATCTGTTGCTACTTGTTACAACCTGTTGCTACCTAAAATTAATTAATAAAAAAAAATCTGATTTATTCCATTTAATATTTGAGTCCAAAATTCAACTTTTATGGACTGCTAAATGATAAAAACTGCTTAGCTGAGTAACCAGCAGATCAAACCTCCATTTCAGTTCAGTCCTACATCATGATCCACTTCTATGCAGACGACACCACACTGATGCTACGTTGCTACGTTCCCTACATGGACTGTAAAAGTGATGGTGTGTGTGTGTGTGTGTGTGTGTGTGTGTGTGTGTGTGTGTGTGTGTGTGTGTGTGTGTGTGTGTGTGTGTCAGTTACGGGGAAATGAACTCCTGGATGTTGTTGATCAGCTGTTTTCCCACCATGATGACGAGCATTTCCTGCGCTAGCTCGATCAGACATCCTCCCGCTCCGCACTGTAAAACACAAGCGGGAGGAACGATGGATCGATGGATTGATGGATCGACGGATCAATGGATTGATGGAACGATGGAACGATGGATCGATGGATTGATGGATCGACGGACCGACGGATCGATGGAACGATGGAACGATGGAACGATAGATCGATGGATCGATGGATCGACGGACCGACGGACCGACGGATCGATGGAACGATGGAACGATGGAACGATGGATCGATGGATCGATGGATCGACGGACCGACGGATCGATCGATGGATTGATGGAACGATGGAACGATGGATAGATGGAACGATGGATTGATGGAATGATGGATCGATGGAACGATGGATTGATGGAACGATGGAACGATGGAACGATGGAACGATGGATTGATGGAACGATGGATTGATGGAATGATGGATAGATGGAATGATGGATTGATGGAACGATGGATTGATGGAACGGTGGATTGATGGAATGATGGATAGATGGAATGATGGATTGATGGAACGATGGATTGATGGAACGATGGATTGATGGAATGATGGATCGATGGAACGATGGATTGATGGAACGATGGAACGATGGAACGATGGATTGATGGAACGATGGATTGATGGAATGATGGATCGACGGATCGACGGATCGACGGAACGATAGATCGATGGATCGATGGAACGATTGAACGATGGATCGATGGATCGACGGAACGACGGATCGATGGATCAATGGAATGATGGATAGATGGATCAATGGAACGATGGAACGATAGATCGATGGATCGATGGATCGACGGATCGACGGAACGATTGAACGATGGATCGATGGATCGACGGAACAATGGAACGATAGATCGATGGATCAATGGAATGATGGATAGATGGATAGATGGATCAATGGATAGATGGAACGATGGAACGATGGACCGATGGAACGATGGATCGATGGATCGATGGAACGATGGAACGACGGATGGATCGATGGAACGATGGATCGATGGATCGATGGAACGATGGATCGATGGAACGATGGATCGATGGAACGATGGAACGACGGATGGATCGATGGAACGATGGATCGATGGATCGATGGAACGATGGAATGACGGATGGACGGAACGACGGATGGACGGATGGATGGATCGATGGAACGACGGATCAATGGAATGACGGAACGATGGATCGATGGAACGATGGATCGATGGAACGATGGAACGACGGATGGATCGATGGAACGATGGATCGATGGATCGATGGAACGATGGAATGACGGATGGACGGAACGACGGATGGACGGATGGATGGATCGATGGAACGACGGATCAATGGAATGACGGATCGATGGAACGATGGATCGATGGAACGATGGATCCATGGAACGATAGATCAATGGAACGATGAAACGATGGATCAACGGATAGACGGACCGACGGATCGATGGATTGATGGAACGAAGGATCAACCGATCGACGGATGGATGGATCGATGGAACGATGGATGGACGGATGGATAGATGGATAGATGGATCAATGGATCGACGGAACGATGGAAAGATGGATCGCTGAAACGACAGATCAATGGAACGATGGAACGAATCGCGAACACAGAGCAACACTCACGTCTTCATTACGAACTCCAAATAGCGTGTCGTAGTTGCCGGGGTAACCAACAAACCTGGGCCGAGACAAACAGAAGGAAATCTTTAAAAATTACAAATAACAAACTTAAAGGAGGTTGCCTGACTCCGACGCTCGTGCCGAGCGGCAGCAACAACTCTCACCTGCCCTTGAAGAAGGCGATGTAAACCGGAGACGAGTAGAAGTTGACGAACTGGAAGATGAAAACTTTGAGGATGAACATGTCTTCATATTTGGTTTGTGTTCGATGCATCTCTGAAGAAAGGGAGAAGTCACATCTGATTCTTCGTTTACGATGACATTCTTAACATTATAGAGCTGCAACATGTTACAAAATGTTGATCATTTAGTGTTAGCAACAGGATATAAGAAACAATTAAAGCTGCAAGCAGCGATGAACGGGCCCTCGCGCGTGCAATTTTCACTAAAAAAGGTCAAGGACTCAAAACTGAGTCCGATGACACCACCATGACTCTCTATGTCAAACCATTCAAAAGTTATGGCAGAAAGTAGGAACTATCAAATATGGACCAATCAGATGAAGGGGGGGGCGCTTTTTGGCATCTAGCGTCCCCACGGTAACACTTTTTTTTATTTATTTTATTTTTTTTTAAAGGTTTTTTTGGGCTCTAGTGGCCCTTTATTGGAGATGCAGACTGGAAAGGGGTAGAAAGAGAGAGAGAACGGGGAAGACACGCAGCAAAGGTGCGCGGGCTGGATTCGAACCCGCGACCGCTGCAGGAGGAGGACTGTAGCCTCAGTATATGGCCCGCTGCTTAACCCACTGCGCCACCGAGCGGCCCTCACGGTAACACTTTTGAAAGAGAAAAGTAATGCGCATCGTGGCAGGATGGAGACGCACATTTTGATGTATAACACACCTGGGTGCACGTTACGGTTCGGGCCGTATTAACGGCCGAAGGAATGGCATATACAGGACTGTCTCAGAAAATTAGAATATAGTGATTTTCTGTAATGCAATTACAAAAACAAAAATGTCATATATTCTGGATTCATTACAAATCAACTGAAATATTGCAAGCCTTTTATTATTTTAATATTGCTGATCATGGCTTACAGCTTAAGAAAACTCAAATATCCTATCTCAAAAAATTAGAATATTCTGGGAATCTTAATCTTAAACACAAATGGCAGAGCAACAGACAATTACACAGGGCTAGGCCTTATAACTCTTACCTCGACACAGGACTGGAGAGCCGAACAGTCCTGGCAGAGTAGCCAAAAAAAACCCGGCTGGGCGTCGTGCACTAGACCCGCAGCTGACTCTGACCCGAACTTCCGGCTGTCTCGTCTTTATACCTTTTACTCAACCTCTTGCGGATGGGGGGGAAAGGGCCCATTCACCCCCGCCCCCAAGCTCTCACAATAAGTCTCGCTTCCCACGGGAGCTAAGTCCCGTGTGAATAAGCTTCTCTCTCACAGTTACATTTGTTATAATAAACAGCAGGTGCAGAGCTGATTTGGGCGTCCTTTGACCGGACTGAGTCTGTGTTTTGGGAATTCAGGGCATTTCCAGGACACAAAATATATTTTTCTCCCTTCAACATGGTCATTTTTACTCATTTTAAATCGGATTTAATTTTAATTCTGAATTAAAGACGAATTAAACTTCCCATGTAAACGCACTGACTGTAATTTTTGACAGAATTTTCATTAAAAAAAACAAAAGAAGGTAGACTCACCCCAGCGGGTGAGGACGTGGGCCAGCGTGATGTAAACTCTGGACAGCATCAGGATGACCAGCAGGTTCAACACGGACCCTGACAAGCTGGCGATCCTCCCAGCCTGAAACACACAGCAGAAACGTGAGGGCGTGGCGTCCCTCAGGGAAGCTACCCGGAGCCTCTGAGGTTTAAGCTTGATGCTGTAAATGATTCTCACGGAGAAGCTGAAGAAGCTGTACTCAGACTTGTAGATGATGATGCTCAGGATGGTTCGGTAGAAGATGATGGCGATGAGGAATATCAACACCACGGCGACCTGCACACACAGCAGCTTCAGATCGTTTTCATTCATTCATTTTCTTTATTTCATTCCTTAAAAGAAAAACCACAGTTCAATATAATTACAACAAATCTCTTTCCTTGACACGCAAAATTTGACGTGAATCCGTAAACACGAAGTTTGACGTGAATCCGTAAACACGCAGAGTTTGACGTGAACCCTTAAACGTAAAGTTTGACGTGAACTCGTAAGCGTAAGCGTGAATTTTTTTTTGTTTTTTTTTAAAGATTTTTTGTGGCTCTAGTGGCCCTTTATTGAAGTGTCAGACAGGAAGGGGGTAGAGAGAGAGAATGGGGATGACATGCAGCAAAGGTGCAGGCCGGGATTCAAACCTGCGACACTGCGCCACCGAGCGGCCCTTTTATTATTCTTTTAAATGTAATGTTTGATTATTTGAGTATCATCTCCAAACGCGAGCAGCCAGACGTTCCGGACCAGCAGACCCACCATGACGATGATGACCCACCATGATGATGATGACCCACCATGACGTTGATGACCCACCATGATGATGATGACCATACATCCCGTCACCGTCCGGTTCAACCTCTTGTTGTCGGGGAAGTGCGGCTCCTCCTCTCCGGTTACCGGGTTCCTCAGGGTCATGGGAGCCATGGCGGTGAACTCGGGACGAGGACGCTCCTGTGGAGGACGGAAGAACGGCTTTCAGGAATGCCCATAAAAACCACACAGTGACGGGTTTAACGGCCCATAATCAGCTTTTACTCACATGTATTCATATACAGTAATCTCTCGAGCTTTCACGTCTCTCTGCTTCATGGATTTGCATTCTGATTGGCTAAACACCCCGCTTCTGCACTTCCTGTGTGTCAATAACGTTACGATTTAATATGTACTGTACATGTACATAGAACAGCCAAATTTAAGTTTGCAAATTTTCTCCAAAACCCATAATGTCGACAAAACTGCACCGATTCTCCCGTTCAAATCCAGTTAATCGGGTCGCGGTGCTGATCTCCGCAATTTAAGCCTTATATAATAATTAAAAAAAAAAAAAAAAGGTTACTACTTCACGGATTTCACCTATCACGGGTTCTTTTTGGAACGTAAACCCTGATAAAAACAAGGGATTACTGTATTCATAAATCATGTCATATATTCAGTTTTCAGCTTCAAATGTACGAATGAATAACTTTTGTGGAGCAGTTCAATCAGAGATGAACTCCACCATTATTCTGCACGAGTGTCGTGAGTTTATCTCAGATTAAGAACCCGCCCACCACCAGACGTTCAGTTATAACTTTAAATCTAGTGTTAGGTCGCTAATTCTAGCTGTTTTCCAAATGAAACTAATTAACAGTAAATGAATGTGAGTCTCCTGCCTGATTTCTCTGTGTGTTTTCGTGCCGAGTTGATCTGTTCTGTTTTGTTTTTATTTATATTTTATTTCTGTCTTTTGGCAACTGCTATTTTTTTTTTTTTTCTGCTGGTTTGCATTGCCTGGACAATATTGAGTGTCTATTTAACCTTGTCAAGTTTAAAAATCTCTTTTACAAGAGAGTCCTGGCCAAGACAGGCAGCAGGGTTCACTGCACAGTGTTGAAAGCTGACAAGAGTGCCTGGTTTAGGGTGGCAGAACAGTTAATCACAGTATCGTCTGAGTCCCGGTCTGGGCGGAGAGTCGGACCCACCTCGATGTCCTGGAAGTCGGAGCAGTCCCAGCGGTGGGACAGAGACGAGGACGTCCGCTTCCAGTACTCCAGGAAGGTGACGGCCCACAGAGACATGAAGACGCTGAGGAACACCGTCCCTCCGTTATCGAACAGCAGACCCGCCTGCAGAAGAACAGAGGAACAGAGGAAGATCACCAAGATAATCAGTAGTCTGGTCTAAGTCAGGTCATACAACAGAACAGGTTAGTTGGGTTAAAGATGAACAGGTTATTTGGGTTTAAGATGAACAGGTTAGTTGGGTTAAAGGTGAACAGGTTAGTTGGGTTAAAGATGAACAGGTTAGTTGGGTAAAGGCTAACAGGTTGGTTGGGTTAAAGGCCAACAGGTTAGCTGGTACCTTGTAGGTGATACAGATGCTGGAGTAATTCCAGTGGGAGCAGATGTTACAGATGGGACACATGATGAAGGCGTCTTCACTTTCACAAACCTCCTTCCTACGAACACAGAAACACACCGACCTGATCGTCCGTTCGGAGTGTCGACTACGCGGTTATCATCTGAGATGCTAACACACACCGTTGGGTTTGAGAGACTTACGCCGGGACGTCGGTGGCCACCAGCCAGAAGCCCACCAGGAAGACCAGAGTCCCGATCAGAGACGCCGGGAGCAGCCAGCCGGTGTAGAAACCTGCACCAGGATACCGTTACCATAGCAACCTGCTGTCAGCATGCGTTGGCAGAGAAGGGCAATTGCTATACATACCGATCCAGGCGAAGTACAGCGCTATCTTCTCCCCGAAGTACTCCCTGATGTGGTCCAGCGGTTGGTAGAACCTCCAGCGGGACCAGCGGGCCCAGTAGAGGTAGAGGATCTGCCTCAGACCGAGAGACGCGGGGACACCTGGGGAGACCGGCGGCCGGAAACCCCCCTGGAAACAGAGTCAGGATGGACCAGATGTGGTTGACCCGACACACTGCTGGTGCTGGATCAATGTTCAGGGTTCGGGGTTCAGGGTTCGGGTTCAGGGCTCACCTCGTGTAGCGGGTACGCGGCGGTGAAGACCTGCTCGCTCACCAGCCGGTCGATTCCCACCTCTCCCTTCGGGACAGAACCGTACGGCGTCCTGGCCAGGATCTCGTACAGCTGAAGGGACGGGACGGAAACTTGAGACCAGGCTGTTCCCCACGATTCAAGTTTGAATCTAAAAGTGTTGAGGATCTGTCTCTGAGAGACCAACGAAGAGTAGGCCGATGGGAGCTAGTTTGGATTTTCTCTTCTGACTCTCAGAAGAGAGTCAGAAGAGAAACCTCAGAGTTATCTCTGCAGTGCACTAGCTAGCCTTGGCCAGTCTAGCTAGCCATTGTGTCTGTGTCTCTCCTTTCTCTGTTATTCATTCTCTCTCTCTATTCCCTTCTTTTCCTGTTCTACCCAGTCTGGCCTCCGGCAGGAGGGTTCCCTCTTATGATCCAGGTCCTGGTCCAGGATTCTACCCCCTTATGATCCAGGTCCTGGTCCAGGTTTCTTCCTCCTAAAGGGGAGTTTTTCTTGCCACTGTTTGGCTTAAGGCTTTTCTCCCACAAGGGGAGTTTTTACCTGCCATTGTTTATGTTATGTTTATGTAATAATTGCTCTGGGTCTCTGGAAAGATCCAAGAGACAACTTCTGTTGTAGATGCTATATTAATAAAACCGAATTGAAAAAAAAGAGAAAATCCTGTCACTTGAAAATAGAAAGATCAGGAGTTCCAGATCACTTCCCTGTGGAACTCCATGTCTTATTATAAGGGCTCATGTTTTCCATGTTTTTCTGGTTCTCCACTATAATATAAAGATGAATCTTGATTTCAGGTGAGGCTCCGCTGTGGGTCTGGCAGGTCGACCGAAGCGAGTCTAACGTCGTGGTCACCAGGCAGTGATGCTGTCTACTGCCCCCCAGGGGTCGGAGGATCTGGCAACTCGACCAGGGGAACTATCTGACTCACAAACAGGGCTGCATAATAATAATAATGATAATAATAATAATAATAATAATAATAATAATAATAATAATAATAATACTAATAATAATAATGATGATGATGATAATAATAATAATAATAATAATAATAATAATAATAATAATAATAATAATAATAATAATAATAATAATGATAATAATAATAATAATAATAATAATAATAATAATAATAATGATGATGATGATGATGATGATGATGATGATGATGATGATGATTATAATAATAATAATACATTTCATTTATAACGCACTTTATATTTAGTAATCTCAAAGTTCTACAGAGCAGAGAAATAAGGTATGAACCTTTTTTAAAAATATATATAAAAACATAGCATATAAAAGATATTTAGCTATAAGCTTTATTAAAAAGGTGAGTTTTCAGGTCACGTTTAAAAGCCTCTACAGTCTAGGATTCTACTACTACTACTACTACTACTACTACTACTAATAATAATAATTTTTAGTTTAGTTTAGTTTATTTTGTTTTGGTCATTTACATTTTAAGATGTTTGCATATACACAATGTATATGTACAGTATACACACAGGTATAAATATATATATTATATATATGTACACATTTCCTTTTTTTTTTTTTGACCAAAAAGGTATAGGCTGAAGCCTCATGGCTTATTTTGCCTATCCTTTTCAACAAAGGCAGACTTCAGAAACAAAAGATACTAATAAGAAGAAAACGAAACGAACGAACAAAACAAGAAAATAAACAAAGAAGAGAAGAAAATAAATGTGGTCACTCACGATTTGAGGATAGCTGCAGGAGGAAAGTTGAATAATTTAGACAGTTTAATATGAAGAGAATTTATATTTGTGTTCTATATTTATCCATTATTTTAGATTTATAATTTTTTTTAAATTTATAAATTGAGCTACTTTTTTTTAGTTCCTCATCCAGGCGGTTCCATAGTGGTGGACCCCTTCCACACTGATACACCTTGACATTTTTTTTGTTCTTGGCCATTTCTGCTCAAAAATGCCGTAGCCCCTTAGGTTGTGCCTGCTTTCCCTCACCTGGAACAACTCCAGGATACAGTGTGATAATAAATTGTATTTATAACACACTTTATATTTAGTAATCTCAAAGTGCTAAAGAGCAGAAAAATAAAATATGAATTTTCTTTAAATATATATGAAAACATATAAATCATTTAAATCATATAAAATACATATTTAACATAAACCCCCAAGCAATTATTACATAAACAATGGCAGGTAAAACTCCCTTAGTGGGAGAAAAACCTTAAGCCAAACTACTACTACTACTACTACTACTACTACTACTACTACTACTACTACTACTACTACTACTACTACTACTAATAATAATAATAATAATAATAATAATAATAATAATAATACATTGTATTTATAACTCACTTTATTTTAAATATATTTAGAAACAGAGCATATCAAATATATATGTAGCTATAAGCTTTATTAAAAAGCTGAGTTTTCAGGTCACGTTTAAAAGCCTCTGCAGTCTAGGATTGTAATAATAATAATGATACATTTTATTTATAACACACTTTATATTTAGTAATCTCAAAGTGTTACAGAGCAGAAAAATAAAAGATGAACATTTTTTTTAAATATATTTTATTCAGATATATTCAGCTATAAGCTTTGTTAAAAAGGAGAGTTTTCAGGTCACGTTTAAAAGTCTTCATCTGCATTTAGTTTCAAGAAAGTCCAGGGTTGAACATCAAGCAGCTTTCTTTTATAAAATAAAGGTCAGATATCAAAATTAGATGGATAATTAATATCTTATTGGTCCATTAATCAACTTTCTCCTTGTGTGTTAAACTAATGGACGTGTAATCTAGTTTGTATTAGTGAAACAGCGACACCCGCAGGCCGTCGGCGGAACTGCAGCCTCAATCAAACTCTAATCTCAGAATACAAAACAACTAAATATTTTATTTTGGTAAATGGCAGCAGATCAAATTAAAGCCAAACTTGAAAGATGTATTTAAAATTGATATAGACGATGCAGCTATCCTTGTCCAGTTTTTTGATATTATTATGTTTTGCCTTTGTTTTATTTTCCTTTTTTTTTGGTTGTTTTTATTGTTGTATTATCTTTTTTTTTTCTGTTTTCCTTATTATTAATTATTAATTGTTTTCATGGAATGCTTAGGTCCGAGGGGGGAGGGGATGGAAGGGGGTGAAAATATGTGTATAATGTTTGTTTGACATCATTGTGGATGCCAGCGTTTATAATAAAAAAATAAATATAAATAAAAACATTTGATCACAAAAAAAACTAAATTAAAGGTCAGATATCAACATTAGATGGATAATTAATATCTTATTGGTCCATTGATCAACTTTTTCCAGTCCTTGTGTGTTAAGCTCACATATCACAATTTAAAAAAAGATACAAAGAAACATTCTATTCAAAATACAGATGTGAATAAACATGTAGATATGTACATTTATTAATATATGTAGATATATAGATGTATATTATGGATATAGATATGTTATATGTAGGTATGTATATGGATATATTGAGTTGTATTATACGTAGAGTATTTATGTTTCTATATCTCTATTAATATATATTGATTTATAGTTATATGTAGATATGTCGATTTTTATGTATATAATTGGAGGTAAATATATGAACTAGTATATACAGCATATCTACTCTTATATAGTTATTCAACTATATTGTTACACCATTTTATTTTATTTTTTTATTTATTGGCTTTGTCTCGAACACAACAAAACCCAATCAAATTAAAAGCATCAGAATAAAAAAATAAAATAAAATAAAAGCAAAACAATTTAACAGTCTCATTCCAAAATAAAACACACAGCAAAACAATGTGTTCGAGAGGGAACAGGAGGAAGCAGAACGCTTAACCATTGCTGTCTATTGTTCTCTATTATATTGTAGTATTACAGTAAAGTAATGATAATGTAACTATGCATTGTAATTACTTCTATTATTACACACACACACACACACACATATATATATATATATATATATATATATATATATATATATATATATATATATATATATATATATATATATATATATATATATTTATTTGTATTCTATTTCTGCACTTTTTTGTACGCTTGTTTATCATGCATGTTCGAAATAAAATCTTCAAATCGAATCAAACTAATGGTCGTGTAATCTAACTTGTATTAGTGAAACAGCGACACTCGCAGGCCGTCGGCGGAACTGCAGCCTCATTAAACTCACACAACCAGTCAAACTGGAAGAGGAGGGATGTGTGTTGTGTGTTGAGCTGTGTGCTGCGGCAAGCCGTTTTAATATTTAACAGCTGGACTGGATATGTGTTGCAGATATCCGGAATTCCATTCTTCCTGGTCAAAAAGAGCTTTTCAGAAATCTACAATTACATTCTTTCTGTCCACAATTGTCATTTCAGAATATCCATTTCATTCTGCCATTCATGTGTGTGGGGTTTCTAATGACAGATATCTACAACTTAGTTGCAGATATTCCGCAATGTGAATTACGGATATCTGTAACTGAATTACGACTAGCTGTAATTCCAGTTCCAAATATCTACAATTTAATTCTGACTAAAGTCATAATTCCAGTTCAAGATATCTTTAATTCCCCTCAATTCAAGATATCTACATCGTCCTTTTTAGATATCTGAAATTAAGTTTTGACTAGTCAAAGTGACGTTATAGATATCTTGAATGACAATCCTGACTAGTCACAATGTAATTACGACTATAGTCAAAATGCAGTTGTAGATATCTGCTACCCAGTTCTAACTAATATAGAAACATGCAGCATGTGTTTCTTCATTCTAAGATGATACAAGACTTTTCATTTTTTGCGGCTCCAGACATATTTGTTTTTTGTGTTTTTGGTCCAATATGGATCGTAAACATGTTGGGTTTAAAATGAACAGTCTTGTATCAGCCTTAGAATGAAGGCAAATGGCGAAAGGTGAAATGTCGAGATTAATGTTGAAATAAAATTTCGTGAAAAAAGTCGAAATTTCGTGAAAAAGGTCGAATTGACGAGAAAAAAGTCGAAATGTTGAGATTAAAAAGGAAAGGAAAAAGGAAGAAAAGTAGAGAAAAAAGTCAAAAAAAAGAGAAAAAACAAGAAAAGAAAGAAGAAAAAAAGGAAAAAAAGAGAAAAAAGAAGAGAAAAAGAAAAAAAAGAAGAAAAAAGAGAAAAAAAGGAAAAAAGAGAAAAAAAGAAGAAAAAAAGAAGAAAAAAGGAAAAAAATAAAAAAGAAGAAAAAATAAGAAAAAAAGAAAAAAAGGAAAAAAAGAGAAAAAAGAAGAAAAAAGAAGAAAAAAAGAGAAAAAAAGAGAAAAAAGGGAAATAAATAAAAAAAGAAGAAAAAAGATAAAAAAAGGAAAGAAAATAGAAAAAAGAAGAAAAAAGAAAAAAAGAAGAAAAAAGAAGAAAAAAAGAGATATCTTTAATTCCCCTCAATTCAAGATATCTACATCGTCCTTTTTAGATATCTGAAATTAAGTTTTGACTAGTCAAAGTGACGTTATAGATATCTTGAAAGACAATCCTGACTAGTCACAAAGTAATTACGACTATAGTCAAAATGCAGTTGTAGATATCTGCAATGTAAATTCCGGATAGCCATTAAATGTTAAAACGGCTTGCCATTTATTTGCACACACGTCTAAACGCCCTCAGTATCGTGTACTAAGTGGAGATGGAGCGCCACCTTAGCCTGTTAGCACGCTGCAGGACTGCAGGACTGCAGTCCTACAGTCTTGAAAAATGTGATATTTAATGGTTTGCATTAATGGGCGTGGCCTAATGGCTCAACAGCGCCCCCTAGAAAACTTTGTGCCTCAAGCAGGACTGCAGGGCTGCAGGGCTGCAGGGCTGCAGGGCTGCAGGCGGAGGCGGTTCAGGTTCAAGTCAGTCCTCTGTGTTTGCAGAGCGTGTTTGAAGACGAGGCGTGGAAACAGCGTCATGTTGACGCAGACATCCTGGTACTCAGACCGGCTGGATCCAGTCCAGCTGACTGACTGACTGACTGACTGACTGACTGACTGACTGACTGACTGACTGACTGACTGCAGGTCGAGATTGTACTTCAACATGAATCTCGACATTTCAACTTTTTTCTCGAAGTGCATAATGAAAAAAAAAATGTTCCTCCTCTAGAAGAAAAAAAGAGAAAAAAAGGAAAAAAAGAGAAAAAAGAAGAAAAAAAGAAGAAAAAAGGAAAAAAGAGAAAAAGGGGAAAAAAATAAAAAAGAAGAAAAAAGAAGAAAAAAGAGAAAAAAGGTAAAAAATAAAAAAGAAGAAAAAAGGAAAAAAGAGAAAAAGGGGAAAAAAATAGAAAAAAATAAAAAAAGAGAAAAAAGAAGAAAAAAAGAAAAAAGAAGAAAAAAAGAAGAAAAAAGGAAAAAAGAGAAAAAGGGGAAAAAAATAAAAAAGAAGAAAAAATAAGGAAAAAAGAGAAAAAAGGAAAAAAAAGAGAGAAAAGAAAAAAAGGAGAAAAAAAGAAGAAAAAGAAGAAAAGAAAGAAGAAAAAAAGGAAAAAAGGGAAAAAAAGAGAAAAAAAAGAAAAAAGGAGAAAAAATAAGAAAAAAAGAGAAAAAAAGAGAAAAAAGAAGAAAAAAAGAAGAAAAAAGGAAAAAAATAAAAAAAGAAGAAAAAAGAAGAAAAAATAAAAAATAAAAAAGAAGAAAAAAGAAGAAAAGAATGAAGAAAAAAAGGAAAAAAGAGAAAAAAAAGAAAAAAGGAGAAAAAAGAAGAAAAAAAGAGAAAAAAAGGAAAGAAAGAGAAAAAAGAAGAAAAAAGAAGAAAAAAAGAAGAAAAAAAGAGAAAAAAGGACTGACTGACTGACTGCAGCTGGAGGTTCGAGATTGTACTTCAACATTAATCTCGACATTTTGACTTTTTTCTCGAAATGCATAATGAAAAAAAAAAATCTTCCTCCTCTAAAATATTATTTTTATTTTTCTCCTGCCTGGCCCTGATACTCTTCTGTAGTTTTGCATCATAGCCACACGTTTGTACCGGCCAAAGGGATTGTTTCCAGAGGGAAAAAGAGAAAAAAGAGGATTCAACGTTTCTTGGAGCGAATCATTTGCATTTATTGCCTGAATGTTTGCTCTGTAACGAGAAGTTGTCCGATAACAAACAGTCGTGTGGAAAGACATTAGCAGCTACATTTGCAGCCGAGGACCCAGTTCTAACTGATATAGAAACATGCAGCATGTGTTACCTTCATTCTAAGGCTGATACAAGACTTTTCATTTTTTGTGGCTCCAGACATATTTATTTTTTTGTGTTTTTGGTCCAATATGGATCTAAAACATTTTGGGTTTAAAATGAAAGTCTTGTATCAGCCTTAGAATGAAGGCAAATGGTGAAAGGTCAAATGTCGAGAAAAAAGTCGAAAATGTTGAGAAAAACATTCGAAATGGCGAGATTAATGTTGAAATAAAATTTCGTGAAGAGAAAAAAAGGAAAAAAAGAGAAAAAAGAAGAAAAAAAGGAAAGAGAAAAAAGGAAAAAAAGAGAAAAAAGAAGAAAAAAGAAGAGAAAAAGAAGAAAAAAAGGAAAAAGAGAAAAAAAGGAAAGAAAAGAAGAAAAAAAAGAAAAAGAGGAAAAAAGGAAAAAAAGAGAAAAAAAAGAGAAAAAAGAGAAAAAAGAAGAAAAAAAGAAGAAAAAAGGAAAAAAAGAGAAAAAAAGGAAAGAAAAAGAAGAAAAAAAGGTCAAACATTTTTGAAAAAGCTCCAGGAGCCACTAGGGCGGCGCTGAAGAGCTGCATGCGGCTCTAGAGCCGCGGGTTGCCGATCCCTGATTTAGACCAATCCAAAACCATTCAGACCCAACCCAGAACCGTCTGTGCTGAAGCAGACGTGGTACAGAACCAGAACTCACCACCTGGTGGCGCTGAGTCGTCTTGAAGAAGTTGTGGGTGTCGTCGCTGCCCAGGAACCTGCAGACAGAGAAAAATGAGTGACCCGGCAGGAACCAGGAACCTGCAGACAAACAAACATGAGTGACCCGGCAGGAACCAGGAACCTGCAGATAGACAAACATGAGTGACCCGGCAGGAACCAGGAACCTGCAGATAGACAAACATGAGTGACCCGGTAGGAACCAGGAACCTGCAGACAGACAAACATGAGTGACCCGGTAGGAACCAGGAACCTGCAGATAGACAAACATGAGTGACCCGGCAGGAACCAGGAACCTGCAGATAGACAAACATGAGTGACCCGGTAGGAACCAGGAACCTGCAGACAGAGAAACATGAGTGACCCGGCAGGAACCAGGAACCTGCAGAGAGACAAACATGAGTGACCCGGTGGGAACCAGGAACCTGCAGAGAGACAAACATGAGTGACCCGGACGGCACCACCAGGAGGAACCTACAAAACCCGTACCGGTACTGGTACCGGGGCTCGGACCTCCATCGATGCTCCCTCTGGAACTCCCTCCCCAAACACATCCGTGACCGTAAACACCTCCCAATATTCACAATATTCACATCCGTGACCGTAAACACCTCTCAATATTCACATCTGTGACCGTAAACACCTCCCAATATTCACATCTGTGACCGTAAACACCTCCCAATATTCACATCTGTGACCGTAAACACCTCCCAATATTCACATCTGTGACCGTAAACGCCTCCCAATATTCACATCTGTGACCGTAAACGCCTCCCAATATTCACATCCGTGACCGTAAACACCTCTCAATATTCACATCCGTGACCGTAAACACCTCCCAATATTCACATCTGTGACCGTAAACACCTCCCAATATTCACATCCGTGACCGTAAACACCTCCCAATATTCACATCTGTGACCGTAAACACCTCCCAATATTCACATCCGTGACCGTAAACACCTCCCAATATTCACATCCGTGACCGTAAACACCTCTCAATATTCACATCCGTGACCGTAAACACCTCTCAATATTCACATCTGTGACCGTAAACACCTCCCAATATTCACATCCGTGACCGTAAACACCTCCCAATATTCACATCTGTGACCGTAAACACCTCCCAATATTCACATCTGTGACCGTAAACACCTCTCAATATTCACATCCCAAAACTCACCTTTACACAACTGCCTTTAATGTGTGATTAATGTCCTGTGTCATGTCATGTTTCATGATTTTTACTAATGTAAAGTGTCTTTGAGCATCGAGAAAAGCGCTATACAAATAAAATGTATTATTATTATTAGGGCCCGACCACTGACAGTGCGAAGGCCCTATTGTATTTGTAGGAATGTTTTCGTTTTTTTTTCCCGACGAAATGAGGGTTTTTTTCCCCCTAAACGTGCCCCAAAAGTCACGAAAGCAGCAGGTTTGTATTAATGGGCGTGGCCTAACGGCTCAACAGCGCCCCCTAGAAAACTTTGTGCCTCAAGCCCCACAATACGGTTTGACATACATGCACGAAAATCGGTACACACCTGTATCATGTCGCAACTTAAAGAAAAGTCTCTTGGCGCCATGGCCCAAACCCAACAGGAAGTCGGCCATTTTCAATTAATATTATTATTCTGCATTATTCTCAGTCAAAAGTGTTACCGTGGCAACACTAGATGCCAAAAAGCAAAAAAAAAAGGCGAAAATTCAGACCCTTATTGCTTGGCTGAACTTTATCGTAGAGACGTCGTTCAAATTTACAAACACTCGGCCCGATTGGCACTAAAGGACCGTACAACCTCATGCTACTTATTACAGTTTTTGCGATATTTAACTTTCAATTAAAAAAAAAATTACATTTTATTTTGGACGCTTGTTGCTAGGGAACGGTTTATCGTTAAGACATCATTACAACATTGAAAAACCCGGGACGCGTTGTACTACAACATATTTTAGTCTCATCATGCTAGCTATTACGCTTTTTGAGATATTCAACTATGCTTATTTTGATGCGAAAAATGTGATATTTAATGGTTTACATTAATGGGTGTGGCCTAACGGCTCAACAGCGCCCCCTAGAAAACTTTGTTCCTCAAGCCCCACAATACGGTTTGACGTACATGCACGAAAATTGCTACACACCTGTATCATGTCGCAACTTAAAGAAAAGTCTCTTGGTGCCATGGCCGAAACTGAACAGGAAGTCGGCCATTTTGAATTAATTGTCTAATTTTGTCGCAATTTATGCCATTTCTTCGGCCGTTAATTCAGCCCGAACCGTAACGTGCACCCAGGTGTGTTATACATCAAAATGTGCGTCTCCATCCTGCGACGACGCACATTACTTTTCTCAGTAAAAAGCGTTACCGTGGCGACGATAGACGCCAAAAAGCGCCCCCCCTTAATCTGATTGGTCCATATTTGATAGTTCCTACTTTCTGCCATAACTATTGAATGGTTTGATATAGAGAGTCATGGTGGCTCATCAGACTCGGTTTTGAGTCCTTGACCTTTATTGGTGAAAACTGCACGCACGAGGGCCGTTCATCCGTTCATCTGTTCATGCGTTCATCCGTTCATCCATTCATCCGTTCATCCGTTCATCCGTTCATCCGTTCATGCGTTCACCCGTTCATCGCTGCTTGCAGCATTCATTATTCTCACCTCTGCAGCTTGCTGGCCCGGAACGGGCAGGTGTAGAAGTATGGGGGCGGGGCGGGGACGTCCTGGGCCAGCGGGCTGGAGACGCCCAGCCGGGCCAGGGCCTGCTGGGACCAGTTCTCCATGGGGGCCCGGACCTCCTGCAGCGGCACCCGCAGCCGGATCTCCTCGGCGTAGAAGCAGAGGAGGCTCCAGGGGGCGCTGAGGAGCACGAACACGGTCCTGGTCTTCCTCTGCAGGACCTGCTTCTGGGGGAAGAGGGGGGACAGTCAGGGACAGGGGGG